>NW_022475481.1:0-62760 GCF_009193585.1 Aspergillus caelatus
GAGTTGTGATGGTTTGAAGTTGAAGTCAAAAAGTCGGTGTATATAGAAATCCGTGCGGCAGGTGGGGACGTGCGTCAGGTGATCAAGTACGGTAAGTGATTCTGCTTCGACAAACACGCTTTACATCCTGCGGCTAGTCATTGAGAACTGGGCTGTCTTGAGCAGTGAGGCAGGAGATCAGTATGACTTACAAGTGAGCTCTTTGCGAACTGTGATACTCTCTGCGGTAGCTGAAGCGGCTGAGTGGGGTCTGCATTGTGTCAAACTATGGGGGCCTTCTATTCAAGTCCAGAAGCTCATCGAGCAGACAGGAGTTCCTCACCACTTAGAAGACCGTGGTGAGGACGGAATTTGTAGTTTGCGTTGGTATGGAGGGGGGAGCGGCCAAGAAGACGAGATTGAATGGGTTGGGAATGAGAAATATGGATGGTGTTGACGAAATACTTTCCTTTTTCTTTTGTTCTGCTATATATATCTACTGACTGAACAGACACCCAAGGTCTCCAAACAAAACACATCTCTTCGTAAAGCACCCCCATCTCTTCAAGCTCCATTGTGATTGATCCTTCCGCTTTAAACCCCAACCTCTCGTACAATGGCCATCCGTTCTTAGTACTCTCAAGTGCAACCAGCATGCCGTCCTTCTTGGCCTGTTCAATCCCCCACTTCACCAGCATAGATGCCGTGCCGCGCCGTTCGTGTTCCGGATTCGTGGCTATGTAGCTTAGGTCTAAACCCCATGAATATTGGGGACTAAACATAGTATGGCAGGGAGAACAAGGGGTGTGAGACATACTATAACAGAGACTTGACCCAACTAACCTGCTGGCCGCTGCCTCGAACCTTCTCGTCCAATCCTCGAGGATATCGAACCTCGTCCCAGCAGGCCACTGCCACGGCGCCTCGACATAGCCTCTAGCCAGAAATCCGTCGATTAGACGTCTCCATTTCGCAAAGCTTACCACTACGCGCACCGGATCTTGCCCAACTTCAGAGCTGGTGCAGGCTTTTTGATTCCTTTTTCCCCTCTTCGGGCATGTGTTACTTCGGTTATTGTGGCCAAACACGACGCAGTTGCCTTCCATATTGTATTGGCTACACACGAGTCTAAGAAGGTCACTTGGCTGAACACTATGATGGTGCTAAGACTACGATAAGGAGACCTGGTGAATTTATTCATTTGATGTGCCCCGCATATAAGCTCCACTTGCTTCAATAAGCCTACTACATGCAGTATCCCAGTACGGACCTCGGAATCACCAGGGATATTCCTGTAAAATCTCAACATCAATCAGTACTAACCCCAAAGTCCACGATGGAGACTCACCTTGTTCTCCCAAGTCCAAAAAGTCCCGCTTTGGTCAATACCTTTGCTCCGGATCACGTCCATCATTCTAATCACTGATTCTTCCGGAGATATCTGCCCGCCGTCAAGGTCCCAGCTGGTTTCAATCATGCCCATATCTCTATCGTGCGATTAAAACATACACTACGGTAAACTAGCGGACAGGAAGAGAACTCACGTCGCGACTTCGCCAGGATGCAAGGCCAGAATGACCGTATGTCGTTGCTTGCGCCTCAATTCTTCGGCCAGGTGCTACTCACGGTCAGCATTAAACTCTGCCCGTAGCTGATGGGGAGGGAATTCGTACACGTAAAGCTTGATTAAGAGCGGCTTTCGACGCAGCATATGCTGCAAATCTGCTCACATACGTCTATCAGCATAGGTGTCTTTGCTTCCCCTTGCAATATTCTTACCCATCTTCAAAGGCGAGAAAACGCTGTGTGGAGCCGGAGTCACTAGACATAAATGCAATCGTGTCTATGGAGACATCAGAAAGCTTCAGAAGCTTCTGAGCGACGATAATCGGCCCCACAGCATTAGTCAGGAGGTGCTGAGCAAAATGGTCGAAGGTCCTGATCGGCGGAAAATGTCAGTGAACGTTTTGCATGATTCGGGTTGCTAGTATACGTACATATCCAAAGCCCTCTGGAGAATGTTAGTAGTCAGTTATATAGCTCTGGGGGTGGACGAGATTACATTCGGATATTCCAGAATGCCAGCATTGATCACCGCATAGTGAATCTTCTTCACACCAGACTGGACGAATTGGTCGATGAAGCTCTAGGCCTGAAATCAGCATATCCGCATTGCCTGCTGGGTGTAACGTAGGACTAAGTATACATACAGTAATGCCCTGACTGCTAGACACGTCGCATGTTAAGAGGGTCACTCGATCAGGCGCATCTCGGGCAATGGCGTCTAAAGCACTCCCAGAGCCGCGAGCAGTGGCGACAACCCGATGGCCGCTCGCTAGAATTAGACGCACAAATTCAAGGCCAATTCCGCGAGATGCCCCCACGATGAGCCAGGTTTTGGTGTCCATGTTGCGTGGTTTGATTCACGTTTAAGAGTTAGGAGAAGAGTGGGCGGCTATCATCCTCTAACTCTCGTCTAATATTTCGCTCGATATTAGTCACACTTATACAATGATTGGTCCCCCATGTTGATCCATAAGAGGCCAGAGAGCTCTCGCATTTGACGACCGCATATGTCATGAAACACATTAGTACACATGATGCTGTACCAAGGGGATTGAGGTGTGAAACACTGTAAGTCGAGTTCCATAATATGATAGAAATGGGCATAGTATCTAGTATTGCTTCAGATAGTGCAAAGCGGCGCTGTTCCGACCGAAGCGGATATGTCCCAGTCCTCTTCCTGAGCAGGTTTCCTTTACCCTGAGTGTAACTTAACATGAAAGGTGAGACAAGGCTTATGTCTGAGCTCATATCCGTGGTGAAGAAGACAAGAACATGATCCACTAACCATAATTGACTGTCTTTCAAGATCCACCATGGGCTTAGAGGTCGGCGGAAGTTCCGCTCCGTGGAACGGAGTGGACCCGCGAGAACATGAATATATATCTCCGATAGTAAAGATCAAGACCAGTATTAAACTTATACGATTCCATGGGCATTCATATATTACTTCTCTTTATTAGGATCTACCACATTGAATTGTTCTCGTTTTCCCGTTACATTTTACAACGATACCAGACATGCTCAGGCTCGACGGAAAGATTGCCCTCATTACTGGGCTGGGCCAAACCACTGAAGATGGATGGGGAATTGGAGCCGCGATTGCAATGAAACTGTCTCAACAGGGCGCAGTGATCTACGGTGGCAATCGCACGTTGGCCTCGGCTGAACGAACGAAAGCGCGGATCGAAAGAGAGGGAGGCGTGTGTGATGTTCAGGAAACCGACGTTACCAATTCGGCATCCGTGAAGGCTCTGGTAGACGGCTGCATGCAACGACATGGCCGGATTGATATCCTGGTCAATAATGTGGGCAAGTCCGAGCCTGGATGTCCTGCGAATATGACCGAAGAAGTCTGGGATCAACAAGTCGATTTGAATCTGAAAAGCATCTACTTGACCTGTCACTATGTCCTACCCATCATGGAAACGCAAGAGACGGGCGGCTCGGTTGTCAACGTTTCCAGCATTGCAGGACTACGATATATCGGAAAGCCTCAAGTGGCTTACTCGGCTACAAAGGCTGCGATCATGCAATTCACCAAGGCCACAGCCGTGATCTATGCGGCAAAGAATGTTCGATTGAACACGGTAGTGCCCGGGTTGATCTACACGCCATATATTCAAGCGCTCGCCAAACGATATGCTCCAGGAGGCAACGAGGAGGAGTATATGAAGATGCGTGATGCACAGGTTCCTATGGGACGGATGGGAGACGCTTGGGATGTGGCCAACGCCTCTCTTTTCCTTGTCTCTAATGAGGCACGGTATATAACCGGACAGGAGCTTGTGGTGGATGGTGGAATCACATCATCTACAGGGAGAACGTAACCGGCCGAAAACACCTAGTGCGCCACATATAGATTGTGAACTTGCAATTGATATTGATTTGTTTCTGGAATATTCCGATCAGCGTAAATAATATGACCGACGATATGTTAGGCCATGCTTGTTTCTCTGTCCGTGGCGAGACTTCTACATAGGTGGCCTACTTATGGCCTACTCGGTAGTAGTAAGCTAGTTGACCATAGCGCGAAAGGTAAACACTCAGTACCATACATAGCGAAGGGTGTCTATTCTATTCTATCTAAAGACCATGAACTGTGGAGTGGGTCTGCGGAGAGCATCCGCTCGGATCAGAAGCGTCGGCCGGCATCCGAAGCGTGTTCATGCTAAAGCATTTATAACACCTCGTATCAGTAGCTAAACAGACCGAACAACTCGATTTCATTCCTAAAACCTAGAGAAACTAGTTATCAACTTTCACAAAAATGACCCTGGTTCACATTGGTGAGTGGTGCTCTGATTATTTCGGTCCACGTCCCTAACTTGCGTCCCGCAGTTCTTTTCAAATTCCGCTCCGATGTCAGCGAAGAGCATAAGAAGACATTTGTTACCGAATTGAAAAAGTTGAAACATCTGTCTTGTGTGAAAGCTGGACGCCTGCTAGTTGGAGGCCCCAGTGTCACAGATCCCATTGAACGTAGCAAGGGGTTCCAGATCGCTCTGGTGAGCTATCACGAGAATCGGGAAGCGCTGGCGGAATATCAGGCGAGTGATGAGCACCACCGGTATGTAGCAATTCATGGTACTGCTTAGAAACCGACGTTCAGAAGCTGACATCAATCGCAGGGTAACCTCTACCTACATGTTCCCTTTCAAGGAAGATTTGGTCCGTTTTGATTTTGAAGTTGATGAAGAAGATGAATATATGTGCCAGTTTCCATTAGGTAGCCTAGGAATGTAAACACTTGGTCTAATGTGATTTGTGCTGTGTAATACATTTCATATTAAATTGGTATCAATGCACATAATAAGTTAATAACTGTAGCGAAGGTGAGGATGGAGACTGAGGAGCACGAAGACCACCCGCCACTTTCTACATTTTTGGTTTATTCGCCGCCAACCGCTGTATCCCGCTGTTGAAGGTATCAAGGGATATTGTTTACACTGAGGAGAGCTAAGGCCTTAGGAAGTTGTGGCTGGGGAATCGACAGAATATCGGATCACTTCCGTGTTTGCTACTGCGGGGAACATCCGATAGAACCGTCGGCCCGAGCACGTTATTAAATGCTGAATGATGCATGTCGAGATACACCAAAAGTTAAGAATAATTATCTCTCTACACGAAGAACTACGATGGAAGGGCACGACACAGTGAATGAAGATTATAATCTTCAGCAGCCAGTTGCCTCCACCACTGGTTTGCGACAAGGCCTGACCTCCTATGGAGATGCCCACTTTTCCCTCTTCTTGCGCAAGGTGTTTATCAAGGCCTTGGGATATTCAGAAGATGCCCTCTCGCGTCCAATCATTGGCATCATCAATACTGGCTCCGGGTTCAATCCTTGTCATGGAAACACGCCGCAGTTAATCGAAGCAGCCAAGCGAGGCATCCATCTCAATGGTGGCATAGCCATTGATTTCCCCACCATCAGTTTGCACGAATCATTTTCGCATCCGACGAGCATGTTTCTGCGGAATTTAATGAGTATGGATACTGAGGAGATGATTCGGGCGCAGCCCGTTGATGCGTGCATTATGATCGGAGGTGGGAACCACGCGGATTACCCATCTAAATCCAATGATGTTGACATCAGATAGGTTGTGACAAGACAGTTCCAGCCCAGATTATGGGAGGTATCTCAGCCAACAAGCCTGTCCTGCCTCTTCTGACTGGGCCTATGATGCCAGGAAGTCATAGGGGACAGCGGATTGGTGCATGCACCGATTGCAGAAACAATTGGGCATCATACCGTGCCGGAACCATTGACATGGAAGAGATTGCGGCTATTAATGAAGAGCTGGCACCAACGGTTCGTCTTCATCGACCAATCACTCATGTACGAAACTGACCTTTCGTGGAATAGATTGGCACCTGCGGTGTGATGGGTACCGCGAGCACTATGGCTTGCATCACGGCGGCATTAGGCTTGATTCCCCTACACGGCGCTTCTGCCCCTGCTGTGTCTGCGGCGAGGTTGCGAATCGCGGAGCAAACAGGTGCCAATGCTGTTGCTGCAGCGGAAAGTCGAAGATCACCGCAGACAATTCTGTCCTCCGATTCGTTCTACAACGCCGCAGTTGTACTCCAAGCGATCGGTGGTTCCACTAATGCCATGGTTCACTTGATGGCCATAATCAACCGCCACCCCGACATTAGTGGGTCTATAACTCTCCAAACATTAGATGAGGTCGGTCGTAGCACCCCGCTTCTGGTCGATCTGAAACCAAGCGGCGATAATTATATGACCGATTTTCACAACGCTGGCGGGATGCTGTGCCTTCTGCATCGTCTACGACCGCTCCTCCGTCTTTCAGCAAAGACTATCACAGGCGAGACCCTTGGTGAAGTATTGGATCGCAGCCCTTTCCGAGACTTCGAGTACTCTCGGAATATTATCCGTACATTGTTCAATCCTTTGCACCCTTCCTCGTCCTTGGTGGTTGTTGAGGGCAACATCGCACCTCATGGGGCCGTGATCAAAGCCTCCGCATCTAAAAACAAACGTCTTCTCCGTCATACCGGACCTGCCGTCGTTTTCGAGAACCCTCGGGATCTTTCTTTACGGCTGGATAGTCCTGACCTTGACGTGACAGCCGACTCGGTATTGGTGCTGAAAGGCATCGGTCCAATCGGGAACCCTGGGATGCCTGAGGCGGGAATGATTCCCATCCCACGCAAGCTAGCTGCTCAAGGGGTGACAGATATGCTTCGGATTTCAGACGGCCGGATGTCAGGCACAGCGGGAGGGACGATTGTTCTACATGTCTCGCCCGAATCTGCTGTTCCAGACTCACCCTTTGGTGTTATTGAGACCGGCGATATGATCGTGTGCGATGTTGAAAATCGCGTTATTCGGTTGGAGATATCCGATGAAGAGCTGCAAGAAAGGATTGCGAAGCGCCGGCGATTAACCTCTGAAGACAAGTCTTCGACCTGGAATGTGAGGCAATCTAGGCGAGGATATCGGGGTCTCTACGAGCGGGAGGTGAACCAGGCACATGAAGGTGCAGATTTCAACTTCCTGACGGCAAAAGGGCCTAATCGCCAACCGTGAATTTAAGCATATGCCTCCTATTCTAATATCTGTGATGATTACATCTCAAGGATTAGCCTTGATTGAAATTAGTATCTAGACGAGGTAGAAATCATATGTCGCACTATTGTTTCTTCTGACATAAGGACCGTCGTATGTAGGTGCTGCTGAGGCCAACAATGTAGCGCAACCTGTTCGCTGCGACATACCAATGCAGTAAACGTTTTAGCGCGTACTTATGTAAGTATCATACTACTAAAATAAACGAAAGACCACTTGAATTGTCGCAGGAGCTTTCTTGGCCCTAGCGCATTCTAAGAGTTCTGCCCTGAACTAGACGACAATCTAGGAATTTCGGTTTGTCTTACATCATAGGTCTTTCACAGAAGCATTTGCCGGTCGATGATGGAAATACCAGCCATGGAACTGACTGAATCCGAACTACTCTATCCTACTGAACCCTTTCGCAAACTCCAATGAAGGACGATATCACTCCCCCGAGGAATAACCGGCCGGAGATAGGATCATGTACCACCGTTGTTGTAGTTGGTAAAACCCTAGCTTCACTGTCCTCGACGACCTTGACAACTTCGTACGTATCTCCCGGTGCGTGGCCGTTCTCTTTCTTACGGATCATGAGCACGGTTGACGGTGCCGAGGTATCATAAGGGTCAAGGAATGCCTTCCTCAACTGAAGGGCATCTGGGAACGCCCCGGCGAATATGTTTCCCTCCGGATCGACAGACAAGTTATCGACGCCCATGGCCAGCGGAACCCCATCGATTTGGACGAGCCGGTTATCCTCTGTGAGTACGTTCACCCCGACGGTTCCTTTGGCGGAATGTGCGACGTAGATGTGGCCCGATGAAGGGTCTTTCGCGATACCATTGGGTAAATAGCAGTTCTCCGTAGTGGCGAAGTGGCACTTTGCAGAATCCGTCCGGCAGTAAGCAATACTGCCATCACCGAAGAGAAAGTTCAGGTCTCGGAGAGCGCCGACCTTGGTGCTGTGGTCGTTGGTGACCAGGAAGTCCCCCTTCTCATCGTCGATTACCACCAGATTGTTCGGCGCGACGATTGCGTCGCTGACAATTGTCTTGACGTGCTGTAAATGGTTACTCTTAGGGCCGCTGCCGAGGTCCAAATCGTAGACCTCGATGGTTGAATTTGCCCCCACTTTAGTCGCGTCCAGCAGAGGCTTCCCCGTGACCGTGTCCAGGGGAGGTCGGTGATTGATCAGCCAGAATCGCAGCCGGCGACCGTTGTCAATCCTCCTAGCGTCGAACCCATGCAAGTGTAACTGCTGGTCTTTTGCTCCGCTACGGAAGCCCAGTGCTTGTACCCCGTATAGCCCGTCGGAGCCCGGCTGGTCGATGTCCAGCACAGTAATGTGATCGGAGCTGCCGCTTGCTGCCAGCCCTGCAAGGTCGTAGAGGTTCCCACCGGGGCTCCAAGCCTTTCGAGCGGCTATATTGGAGCAGGCCGCATAGAGCTTGCGACTACTGGAATCGAGCCAGAGGTCCTCGCAGCTCTCCAACAGCGGGTGTTGGATGCGCTGACAGCGATAACCGGGGAAGTCTTCCAGGGGCTGAATCACTCGACCGATTCCCAGCATGAGAACGACTGCATCGTGTAGGTAAACCTTGTAGAGCCCAATGGTGATGGCTAGAATGAGAACCACGAAGGCTCGAGCTGAGCCTGCCATGGTCGATAACGATTCCCGGTATCGATGGGGGGTTGTATTTAACTGGACCGGGTAAGTTGCCTTAGATAGGATGTGGGCCGTACCCCAAACAGCTCCTGGCACAAATTGAGAATTTGGGTAGGCAAAAGACGTTATGATCAAGTTGTATATACTATAAAGTCCAATGTATCCAGGAGGAGGGAAGCTTAAATCAGTGCTTGATGGAGTTGATGACGGCCCCCGTGACTGTCATCAGACCCAACAAATGCCTCATGTCCGTGCCAATAATGATAACACAGTAGCATTCAAAGCTCCACACCTCCACCTTAACATACGACACAACCAATCGGAGCATTTAGTCCGTCAAATACGAAACCTAAGGAATTAGCATCCCTGCAGGTGGTGGGCAAACGGCAGACGGGATAATTTTAGCACCAGAAAGGCTTGCTACAGCTTCCGATCACAATATCATATGTATAGTATGACGGTATACCCAGAAAGCCCGTCTGCGCCCAACGATATATCTGTCCATGATTGACCAACGTGAAAGATACATGTATCTGAGATCACGACTCTTGTTGAGTGTGGGTATAGACTCGAAGCATTGGCATCTGACGCTCAGCACCTTTGTAATCTAGCATAATAGGGTAATTATCTTCCTTTACCAAGCAAATCGCATTGCAGTCATAAATACACACCCAAAGGGCTTTTTAACTCAAATCAAGGCAAATCGAAAACCATTTCCGAAGAGCCTTCATTCGAGCAACTTCAGTATCCAGCGATTCTATCACTCTGGTCCTCCCTCCCATATTTACTTTCACTTCGTTGTTGACTAGCATGATCTTCCCTGCGATATCCACTTCGTCCGCTTCGGTCGGGGTTCCAGCAAGGGGGTCTTGATTCTGGGGAATCTCCCTTTCTTCACCTCCTCTAATAAACTTCACTGCAACAATGGAATCCCTCTTGAGAAATTCCCAGGCTGCAAATCGATTGATCACCTCAAAGTCCTCCTGGAAAAACTCCAGATCGGGATAACAGTAGAATGAGTTCCATTCCTTGTCAACACCGTTGCGGTACTGGTAAATCCAATGCTTCTGCTGTCGCTGTGATTCCCTGGAGATATTGTCGTACAGCAAGCGCACCTCTTGGGTCCCGAGGTTCTGGATTGCTGCTCCAGAAATCAGGGGAATCGGACTAGTTGGTCCATCCCCACCAAATCCAACATCGAGATGATATCTGACTCCAGAGGGGAGTTGTACGATATTGGCCATGTGGACCCTAACAATAGTCAGTAAACCAAAATGATGGCTGCTCTGCTTTTTAAATGCCTACCATCCTCCATAATCACCCTGCGGTACCCCATTTACCCGGTCGCGATTTCTTGCTCCTATCGTGTACACATCGAACCCCAGGCCACGCAACATGTGGTGAAAAAAGATGTTTACCTCCAGACAATAGCCTCCACGGCCAGTAGGACCGATTTTCCCAGTTCCCATCATCTTGGAATAGAGAGTGTCCGGGTGGATGTCTGGCTGATGTGTAGTGGAATAATGGACGGATAAATTCTCAAAGGGAAATCGTGTGATTTGACATCGGAAGAGGACGGTGAGCGCTGCTTCATCTTTTGGGAAGAGATGAGGCGTTACTACGGAGGCATGGTACTTCGATGGGAGGGAGAGGTACGATAGGTACTTCTTTACCTGAAGCGCTGAGTAGGCGGAGCTCATTTTGAATAGCGATTGATAATATTCAAGCCTAGAGAATAGCTATAATCGAATGATTAGTTTTTACGCTACTTACGTTGGGGGTTCATATACAGCGGGATAGAGTTTGTGAGTCACTCTTAGGAATGTCGAAGGGCGCTAACGACTAGAAGAATATGGTCTTGCTCAAATATCTCTTTGTTGTAGATTTTTGTTCTTCGATAGCTGTCTCCGCTCTATACTCCTGCATGCACAATGTCACATTAAATATTGGACTTTCCTTGCCTACACCTCTTCATGTGATCGGGTGAGCCCTCGGTCTCCAGGCAATACAGCAGAGATCACCGGTCAGTAGATGTACTTGGCCTTCCACCCAGGACCTATCAACTATATTAATCGAGTATCCCCTAGGCACAAGAAGAAGTGAAGGTTAAACATAAAACCTTATTTAACAGCATCAAACACCTCCGTAACAAACTCAAAAGCTCTGTCATAGGCCTCCACTGACCCCTTCGCGGGACCCGGCGGCATTCCAGAACTAAAGTCTACCAAGCCATGCGGTCCATTCTCTACAAGCAGTAATTCTGTCTTGACCCCAACCTGCTTTAACTGCTCATGGTGATGCTTGCTCTCCTGGTCAGGAACGACTTCATCAGCTGTTCCATGCACGAACACAGATGGAGGGTAGTTTTCCGTGACAAATAACTGGAGGAAGGCCGGTTTTAAGTCCTCGGGAATCGCCGTAGCTCGCTGTGCATACTCCAGCTTATTCAACTCTGCACCTAATCCAGGCCGGCCAATGGATCCGTCGAGGAACGTGCCATCCAATTCCCACCGGACAGTAAGAGCGAAGCGGTTAGACATGATGCCACTTTCGGGCGTATCATCACTCACAACCGTCTTGTCTGCAAGCAGCTTTGGGACCTTATTGAGATCAACGAACTTGGCAATGGAGGTCGGCGGCCGGCCCGTGGTCCAGTGATCCAAAAGCCAGTCGCCCGCGCTTCCATAGCCTGTTAGAAGAACTGCTGGTTTGGGGGTAGCGTACACACACGCCGCACGGGCGGAATAGGCCCCGGCGGAGAAGCCAGTCACTGCTATCCGACTTGTGTCTAGTGAGATGGCTTCTGGGAGCGCCTGTTGGAAGCCTTCTCCTGCGAGAAACCTGAATAGAGCTTTTGCATCCTCAATCTGATCGAAGGCGGTGCATGGGTGGCACAGTCGGTAATCAGCTGAGATGAAGATATAGCCTTTCTCTTGGCAGCGATCTGTCGCGTTTTCGTGTTAGTCTTGCGAAGTTCTTCCTGTCGCACGCAAATCAACGAACCATATAACCAGTGTTGGAAACCTATACTCCGCCGCGAACCAGCTGTCATTCCACCGCCGTGGTAATAGATTACCGCTGGCAAACATCCTTCTTCTACAGCGGGCAAGTAGTAGTCTAGCTTAATGTCGTGTCCGTCGACAGTTGAGTACACTAATGTCCTGCCTCCAGCAGGGAGACTTGGCAGCATGATGGACTAGGACCGACTGAGCTGATATTGTGTTTGTTTGACCAAGTATGTTGGGGGCACAACGAAGGTTCTTGGATGCGAACGAGTTGATATCACAAGACAGAGGCAGTTGAGGTGGATCAATGCTGGCATTCAGTCTTCGACTTTCAGAGGGGTAGCCTAATCCGGCAGAAGTTATTACCGCTTTCTTTCCCCACCAGTTCTTGATGTCGGAGATTATCATCTTCAACCCAAGACCAAATGTACAGCAACATTGAACCATTATGCAATGTGTCTGGGCCTGGGAGATGTTAAAGAATTTCCATTAAAGGTCTCCTTGAACATCTATATGTGATAGGTGCTGCCATCGCCCCCACCATCGTTAATCTCACCTTGGTCTATGAGCAATATATATCTTGCGATGTGTGAAGCCACATGGTGAGGTCCTCATAACCTCACGATTTGTTCTGTCGCGCGTCCACCGGTACATTGAGGGATCTTATTATTAGCAGAACTATAAGATCAGACCCCTTCGGTGTTAGCATGGTAAACGCTGATAATCATAATCGGATAACACAGGTAGTATTTACTATCTATACTCGATAGACCTGGTCTTTCCCCCTTCGGCAGGTTGCTTCGTG
Source organism: Aspergillus caelatus (assembly GCF_009193585.1). Classification (NCBI taxonomy): domain Eukaryota; kingdom Fungi; phylum Ascomycota; class Eurotiomycetes; order Eurotiales; family Aspergillaceae; genus Aspergillus; species Aspergillus caelatus. The sequence goes on from NW_022475481.1 coordinate 12,603, forward strand.
TAATATACTTGCATTGTGTTGGACGCCGCGGTCGTACCAGTAGTTTACGTGCCACCTAACCAAGATAGCTAACTGGTTGCAAGACCCTTTGGACAAAGCCCCTCACACCACTTCAGCCGGATCTGAACTGATTGCTGAGTTGTTCTCAGCCCCACTGAAACGATATTAGTACTTCGTACACAGCACAGACCGCCAAGTATGTACACACTACTCCTAGCTCCCAAAGTGCCCCGCACTAGCACTAAGATCGGAACGGAAAAAAGGTTGATTTAAATCGATGGTAGCAAAGAAGAACACGTCAGTATGTCGATCCACTTGGACCCGAGCTGAAATAGCTTCGGATCGACAGAGTATACATGTAGCCAACGTTACCAGCCAGCCAGAAATATATTAGACACGGCGCTGAGAGTTGATGTTAGGATATTGAGTTCGTGCTAGATTCCAGCCTCTCTCTTCAATCAAACTACATGATAACAATACGAACTCAACGTAATGATTATGGTATATCACTTGTAGGAAATGCTCTATCGGAGCTATATTCAATTGTTCACCGCGGGCTAGGGTAAGCTAACTTGACCAGGCCAAGGGTCTATTTTGCATTCATATATACAAGTGGCAATGGGTGAGTACAGCCGCCCAACCAAGCGTCTGTTTCTTCATCCAAACTTCTTATTGTCGTAAAGGTTGTATAAGCCCATGCACCCCGAGTCTCCAACCATTAACTTGGACACCGTACCGTTGAAGCAATTAATGCCCGGTGTTGCTGGCCCAGACGGCCTCGCCTCTGTAAAGAACGAGGTTACCATCATTCTGCACAGCAAGGATAACAGGGCCTGAGCTTGGCGCAGTATTGCTGTGCCAGAGGGCGTGGTCGTTGTGATCGCTAGATAGCATTATACAAGTTAATCAACGAGAGCTGTATAATCCAACTCATTATATCTCGACAAAGGTAGATAGAATTGGGGCACAATAGGAAAAGATAGACTCACTACAGAACAAGATTTCCATCTTCTTGCATATGAAGACCCTTAACATCGTCCCTCTGCTCGGCTGTATTCTGCCATACACATTCCTGGTTCACGTAAAGCGCGATCTTGCCATCATGCTGCATTTTGAACTCAGTTTGACCATTCTCACTCCAGAGGCTCTGGCCGACATTGAGCCATTCGCCGTTACCAAGAGTGTTGGGCATATTGACAAAAGATCTAGGGAGACGGAGATGAGGTGTGATGGAATGTGGGAAGAGGCGATGAGATTGATATGCTTAAGAGACTGGAATATTGAGCGAGCCATGGTAGGGGGATAATGGGGTTTATATATTTCTATTAGACATTCTTCTTTTACCGACTCTTCTGCCGAACTCAACGCCATACACATGATGTTTTGTTGTTCTTGCAGGGCGGACGATGATCAATGGTCCTATATTCAGCTCTTCACTCCCTATTCAGCTCGCCCCTCTCTAACCAGCGAAGATGGCATCCTATTGGATTCGGCCTTTTTCAGCTCGGTCACAGTTGTGGGGCTACGAGAGGCGGAGCTGAGCAGTGCGTCAATCTCTACAACGATGTCAATCATCTTTCACAGCGTCGTACGGAGTATTTCAAGGTAGGGGTTGCAGTGGAACTACTGCCGCATACCATACGGTGATCAGGGTTTTCGGCTATGTCGATCGCAATCTAGCAATCTACGCGGCATTTCCTATGTCTTGCACTGAGTTGGCGTCCAAGGTGTGTTATCAAGTCTCAATGTATCCTTCCGTTATAAAGTATATTTTATAGTATGCGTATGGGATCATAACCAGTAGGTACTAGATTTATAGCTACCATAGGACTTTGATACAGAGTTCCTTACTGGTAGGTATATACCCACCGCCCTGCCCTAATTTAATCAGACCCGTAGGGAGATCGAACACTAAAGAACCGCCCTTTAAAAGGGCGGTGAGAGACCTGGTTTATTGGATACGCAGCAATAGGAGTGGATCCCAGAGTATGGACAAGGCAGATATGCATGTGCTGAGCGCTCTGTGCGCAGGCTCGCAGCACACGAGCGTTCTAGTGCAATATAAGCAATATTCGATCTGTCAGAGAATGGATGGAAGCGTATGACATACTGCCTGAGGGTTACAAGTCATCATCGGCAAACTCACGTCATGGAGGAACCTTTTCGGCGTTAGTTCTAGTCTTCTGTCTCTTTGGCCAGTAGGTTACTTACGTTTACCAGCCGATCTGAATGCAACCAGAGCCAGACATTCCGGTTATACTGTGTAGAATAACAGTTAAGGACATGGTAGCAACTAAGTCACTACCCCTACACTACCCGGCAGCGGATACAGCTGGTTCCTCGCTCTGGCCAAACGGTATACCTTCGGAGCGTTGTAGACCAACGGCTACGAGGTGTATATACTAGGGAGATCAAAGATGGTCATGGTTGCAGAGGAGAATGCATTGGGATCGAAACAGGACAAATCACCTCTGCACGATCGAAATCTATGTAGGGTGATGGGCAAACGGCGGGGTAATTTAAATCGTTGCCTGAGGCAGCTGACGTTTCATACACATAAATCATTTTAGTAAGCTTATCAGGGGCCACCTCGGGATCACTGTAATGTAAGGATAATTTAATAAACGGACTTGGCAAAACATAATGGAAGTAGAAGCAGGGTGTCTTGAATAGTAGATATCTCTAACAGCAACCTCCTGGTTGTTCATTTATGGCTCAGCAACATCCGCCATCTGGGCTGCACTCAGCCCACTGTTTATAATCATATTTTCAGCTAGCGCTATGTTTGATAAAGCTAGGTTAGACACCATATTGTGATAGTAGCAATACAAGCGCGATCAACAAATCTTCTAATAAGAGGGTGTAGGGTATCGACGGTAGATACTTTAGCCCAGTAGATAAAAGATACCACCAACAGTTAGCTGTATATGTATGGGTGTCTAAAGGATAACGGATTCAGATTAACCTATTCGGGCCTGATTATAGTGGTCTTATGGGTCCGGCTGTATGGCTATGTTCGTAAGTGTTTTTAAATATTATACTAATATATATGCTTGCCTATTATTAGAAACCCTATGGGTAAAGATTGAGAGGGTCTATTGGCTGTAGTTCCTTATATCGGGGTTTTGCACTATTGATTGATGATGATTAAGCCCTTTCCTTTGTGCTAAAGTTAACTGAAGAATCAGCACTACAGGCCATGTTTGAGCAGTCAGCTATATTATACGTAGTATATGTGGGTTCTGATGGCAAAATAGAAAGGTTATGAGGCTCAGCCTCCCGGGTGCTGGGTAAGCAACAAGGCTGAATGAGTCACCCAACTTATATGAACATCCTGATCTGCCATTATGTAGATAACCACGCCATTAACAAACGCCTCAAAAACATAATCGTACAGAATGCATATTCCAAAATACTTCCTCCAAGCTCGCCCTCCTCCTAACGCGACCATCAAGAAGCTCGACTTCACTAAAACCACGCCTCCCATCCCTGCTTACAAGAACCATTTCGCCGCTCTAATCGACAACATCCTCACCCCAGCCGAATGCAGCCAGCTCCTGCACCTCGCCGAACAATCTATAAGACCCGAAAACACCACTCATATCAACCCAGGGGAAACTCCTTGGGACCGCGCCCTGTTGAACGTCGGCAACGGGAAAGAAATTAAAGCACCCGGCTTCCGCAACTGCGGACGTATCATATATGACTCGCCAGATATTGCAGATAGGCTACTCAACCGACTGCTACCATTTTTGCGAGAGTGCGATATTGTGCAGATTTCCAACCAGCCTCTCGTGACGGGGGCTGGTCCCGCCACTCGCGGTGAGACCTTCAAGCTGACACGATTGAATGAGAAACTGCGGTTTTTGAAATATACGGGTGGGGAGTATTTCCGTCCGCATACTGATGGGTGTTATGTTACTCCGGATGAGCGAGAGAGATCACTCTTTACAGTGCATTTGTATTTGAATGGTGAGGGAGACCAGGATGAAGGTGAGCTCCAGAGGGCGATCACGAGACGGGAACGGATGGATGCTCGTGGTAGTGATGGCAATTCCGATTGTGAAGTGGTATTCGGAGATGAAGATGCGGATGAGGCTATGGAGTCTGAGGAAGAGGAGGAAAACCTTGAGGATGCAAAAGAGCAAATCCTCCTCGGAGGTGCGACCTCATTCAGACTTGAGTCTTTCGCTGGGGAGCGAGTGGTGAGAGTGTTTCCAAAGGCAGGCTCGGTGCTGGTCTTTCAACAGAGAGGGCTCTGCCATGCTGGAGATGATGTATTTCGGGGAGTGAAGTATACCATGCGGACCGATGTGATGTATGAGAAGGTCCAGAGTTGAAGTCGAGGAGACGAGTTATGGTATTGCCTTGACAACTGTAGCTGAGAATTGTGTATTGTTGAGAACTGTTACATATAATGCGGGGGAAAAGTTAATTCCTTCCCTGAGTAGAAAGGATATATTTTGTAACTGAAATTGTTCTTATGATTCACCTACTTATACTAGGGACGCGGGCATGTACAGCTTTGCTTGATGGGCTGCGATGTCCGAGGTCCGCGGCTCCAAATCGCCAATGAACGCTGGATTTTGCCTCAAGAGGATGTATGGTACATTCGGACCGGGGAAAGTAGTCTATTTTGCTTACCATAACGCTTGTCTTATACCCTAACTGCGGTCAACAGGAAGGGACTGAAGGGGACTCTCCAGGCATCCTTTGGAACCGACTCTAACAAACAGCACAGATACATAACTAGGCTCAAAGTACGACTCGTGAAGTGGTTAACAATGTAAGATAGATCTTTCATCGTCCTTTCCTGGCGAAACACGAACATTTCCTATTTTTATTTCTCGCTCCGGCTCATGTACCGCGGTTCTAAGCCACGAATGACGGGCTATATGCACACCAAGGTACCGTCAGTATGGCGGCCCTTTGCACCAATTGTTCACTGCTTCTAGAATACCGTCTAATACACCTGACATACTTGATGTCTCCCTGGTAAAGACTAGGTACAACATCTGTGTTCGCTCGCTTCAGCTAATGTTGGATGAGGAAGGGGAAAACCCGATTCAATTCGGCTCACAGCGTAAATAGTAGAGGCTGAATAATACAACTATCTTATTACAGTGCATCTGCATCATGAACCTGAAAGAGATCCTTGTCGTCAACCGACAACGACAGGATAAGCGCAATGATGTCTGCACACTCGCGCTCTACACAAAATAGGCGTACCATGGTCGCAGAATGACAAAACTGGTAGGAGTCTTTGTTTCAGCTTAGGTACAAGGAGAATATTACTAATTACACATATCGTGATGATTTGTAGAGTGTGAAGTACCATTGTTCTATAATAAGCGTATTGCAAGGTCGATCCGGGATGATGGGAGGCCTTACGGCGACCATCTCGTATACTCCACTGCCACGCAAATTCTAATTGGTATCTGTCACTTAGAACCATAAAATGCATATGTACATGCTTTCGGCTCTTCTCATTTGGCATTAGCACACGGCCACATCGGTCCCATAATTGAGGCTGAACGATCCACCAGTAGTGTTTTGGTAGACATCTCTCGTTTACGTCAGGGCACTGTTGGTTTGCAAGACCAAGGGCCTTTGCGCAATTCCCTCATTAGTTCCAATACATATGAGCAGGTCTGATATAGCGCAATTTACTAGGCACCGTAGGGCTCAATGCGAGTCTTAATATTTCGGTGGATAATATTGTACGGAATCATATACATAAATAAAGCAAAGAAGGACACAAATATGGATGAGAGTTATGTCAGGGGAGACCATTTGGACCTGAATCCTGTTCATCTGCTAAAAGTCATTCCCCTGCTGAAGCGACTCTAGAACCTTTTCTCTTGTTGTTTGCAATGAGCCAATATAGGTCCCCAAGATCAACTCTTCGGGCCGATGAGCCATGCCTTGGGCATGCCGGGTCAGGATGTCCAGAATCGAACCGATTTTGTCAAGCTCCGACGAAAGAACCTGGGCAATAATCTTCGAACGTAACTCACTATCCAGGAGGTATCGACCAATAGCCATCGGGGTATCGTAGCTAGACAGACTAAAGCTCAATGGCGACTCATCTTGCAGTGTATCATGTTGTTGGGTCAGGAGTGTTTGGTAGGATTCCAAAACTTGCTGAATGATAAGCACCAGCAACAGAGCGACGCGCATCCCTTGAGCACAGGGGCAGCCTAGGATCCCCTTCACTGTGTCCATCGCCGTACGACCATTGTCAAGGGTCGTATCCAACGATTGTATATGATTCACTGGGGGTGTGTTCGATCGCATACAGGGTATCCGCGGATCACGCACCGTCTGCAAGACGGCGGCCGCGCGTGTAAGGCAGTCTCCAACATCCCCGATATCGGTAGTAGATTCTGCCATAATCGCGCCCCACGATTGGTTGTAATGTAAATTCAATGGGCATTCGTTTGGCATCTCATTTGTTCGTAATCGTGCCATGTGTGGTATAACAGGAAGAGACATGTCAGCTTGCTCAGGGCTGTGAATGATTGGTGCCACCGTTCCATCGAGACTTGGGTAAGATTCAAGGTGAGTTTCAGATCGTGTAGTTGACTCGGGACCTGTGGAAGGCAGGGTATGGAAAATGCTGAAGGGCGACGCATAATTAGATGACTGATAAGGATCATATGGTGACATGTCATCGTCGGCTGTGCTGGGGGCTCGACTATCTCGAGAGCTTCCCCCCCTTGGTGGATTTTGCGCCATCGCCTGCTGCTTTCGCCGAGTATCTTGCATGGTAGAGCTAGTAGGCCTCACAATAGAAGATGCGCAGTGGTGCCAGGCTTTGCCAATACGACGGGATTCACTATAGTTGCAGCTAATACCGCTCTTGATGCACCGTACACAATGCGGCTGGCCACGGTCGCATTTGACTTTCGACAGGGCGCAGAAATCACAGCTCGCCCTTAGTTTGACTGGCTTTCCCGATCGATGGCTCGGTGTTCTTGTGGTATTCATCGTCAGATAGTAGGTTGATAGGCTGTCTTGGTCGATTTCGAGTATGTCTGACTGATTTCAATTTCAAGGTGGACAGTTACATTTAAACATAAACAGTCGAGCCATAAGTGAAGGAAGGCGAGCATAAGGGTAATATGAGCACGATCTACCAGTTAATGGATTGCGTTAGGGTGTCCCAGCTCAATAACCTCATTCTTCCCATTATGTGTTGGTTATCAGTCCGGATGTAAGTCAAGGTACAGGGCTGAATCATCCATGGATCCTCCAAGGGTCCCAATCCTGTACCAACCACGGAAGCCCCTTCCATGATCTGCTTAGGGATTCATACCAAGTTTCAGTCCAAAAATACCCTTCCATGCTTGCTGCATCTGCCGTTGGATGGTGAATAGGTTCAGGCCTGCTTTTCATAGGTGCACGAGGCAGTGTACCTGCAATATTATCTTCATGGCCCCTGATAAAGCCAGTGGCAAATAAATATTGCCCTTGGATTGACATACTCTGCAAACACGTCCTCAGTTCTGGCGCTTTTATTCCTGACTGTGTCTATCTTCATTCCACACGTGGCCCCACTTGAGGCCCCCATCATGGGGCATTTAATATCAATTGGCCAAACCACTGAAGTCACGGAATCGTTCGGACTTTCATTCGCTGGTTGTGGGCAGCCCTAATCAGTTGGCGCTGCGCCTCATCACAGCCCATATACCAACCCACGTGTTGAACGTATTCAGCCACATATATTCAGAACCCTCCCGGCTGGGCGGTGTTTCGTGGAGGTTTGGGACTGTGAACCTTGGTTTGTGTTACGAATTGCAGGCGTTTGAAAAGGATTATGCAACCTGGATTGGGTGTGTAGAATTTAGCCCCTCCGCGCAAACTTGGATAGGGGTGATGTCTAGGAATGTAAAAGCTAGTGGGATATTATGTACAAATCTGCATTTCATAATAGTGGAGACAAGCGCATACGACCTACATGTAGGACTTTGGATAGCACACATTGGGTTGTGGAAGTATAATGAAACACAACTATTGGAAATTATTGAGACATCGCCATCCGCACTATTTCAGCCAGACGAACGACCGCTGGAGTTCGAACAATGGTGAAATGGTTAGCATCAGATACTGTTTCTAAATGGATGTTATCCACCCCAAGTACTCCATCCCATCCGTTGTATGACATGTTCACTCGGCTTTCTAGCAGCCAAGAGATAACCTCTGGGTCACCCGGTTGTCGTTCTGGCCGAGGGTCCCTCGGCGACTTGCATACACCATCCTGTGCGTAGATGAGAGTAGTACGGGGGGCCGCGTTAGCTGGGCGAAAGGGTTCCGGTGTATACTGTTCTAGTACTTCGTTAAAGGCTTGGAAATGCTGCAATAGCCACGCTGGAGGGGTCCGCCCGCCTTGCACACCGAAGACTCCTGCTTCCCCAAGAAAACGGTAGAAATGTGGTGGCCACATTCCCAAGCCCATTGGATTTGGAGAGTCTATCAATAGCAGTCGCTCAACCTTTTCCCCTTGATCAACGAGATACTGTGCGGCTTCATATGCAGCAATCCCACCCGCAGACCAACCGCCGAGGTTGTATGGGCCGCGTGGTTGCCGTCGACGGATCTCTGCTACGTAGACTGGGGTAAGGTCTTGGAGTTGGCACTGGGTGAGCTCATTTGGCCGCTTCAAATACGGACAGTTCATCGCATATACGTGTACATCTCTAGAAATGGTGGGTAGTGTTGAATAGGATGTGGAGGACCCAGACCCATCAGGGAAGAGGAACAGGGTCCGTGGGCAGCTTTCGTTGCCTTGGAGCGTTGTCGACGTGGCGGGTGGATGACTGGTAATTAAATTCTGCTCGGGACCTTGCTCTGTAAATGCAAGCATTGTTCTCAGCGCTGCCGCGATTGAAGCAACGCTCGAGTGCTCTAGAAAGAAGTCATTGGGGAGGTCTAGATCCGTTTCATCACGCACTCTTCCAAGAGCTGTGAGTGACAGGAGGGAATCTAGGCCAAATTCGCCCAGGTCATCTGCATTGGAGAGATCTCCATGATTTACACCCATTTCCTCGGCTAGTATGGATAAGACCAAGGCCACGGTAGTTCTCACACCATCTACTCCTGAGCTTCTCTCCACGTCCCTGTCACATCTACTAGGAGATGTCATAGCGGTCGTAGTAGATCCATCAGGGGTTGGATAACGGCTTGTCTCACCACTTTCAGATTCAGACAATGATGACATATCGAGGTAGACACGAAGTGACTGCACAGATGGACAGTCTTCGAAAAGCGACCATGGTACGTCTAGACCGAGGAACTCCCGAAAATTACCAATAATGGTCAAAGACATAAGCGAATCAACTCCCATGTCGGTAAGGTTCACATCCTCAGTGAGCTGTCCAGGATCGATGCCAATCTCGCGGGCGATGATTTCCAGTACTCGCTGCCATGACCCCTCAAAATCAGTCGGCTGAGTTTGTCCTTTAGTCTGGAACCTGGTAGCAGGCTGGGAGGTATCGTCATTTCTTGGTCTCATGCTTGAAGACCGGCCTTTGGATGTGGCGGCAGGCAACAACATTTCCAAGACCCGCCGAGGCACTTTCTGAAATGTGACTGCTCCATACTGAGCAATGATGCGGTAATCGTTGAGAATATAAACATCTCCCACATAAAGGCCATCGTTCCCAGCGACAGGTTGCATTTTGACGTGAGTTTGGTAAACCGTGTCCGGGGAGAAAGGCTCCACACAGCGCATGAATCCCCAGCCGTGGTTCACGAACAAGTGCTCGGTTAGATCAATAGAATCATTACAATTCATGACGAAGCCGGTCAGATGGCCGAAGCTGTCAGACCAGACAGGATTCAATGAATACTTGCCTTTGGTTGACTGTAAACGCACTTGAGCCGTGGCTTCAAGCCCAAAACTGTCGAATATGACTTCCTCAATGCCTTGATATGAGGCGCCGTATTGCATCATCGACGAGAAGAGTCTGTACGCCACACCTCGGCGCATCTTGTGAGTCCACCCTTCCTCAACACCCTTCTTGAGCTGTTCAATGCTGCGCTGGATCAGGTACAGCTGGCGCTTCCAGTCTTCCTGCCAGAGATGAGCTCTTCGGAGCTCTATGGCACATTCTGCGTGCTGTGCGGTGGGAGCTCCTGTGTCGTCAATGCTGTACACCTTCATCATTCCACGGAGCATGTTCCAGTCCATATCAAGCGATGCACGGAAGAGTTGTGACCCAGTCCCTTTGACGACTAGAGCTTTTTCCACAACCACGTTGCAGATATCTATTTTATATTCTGTTAAATTCTCTTTCTTGCCTAACAGATATACACCTAATGTATGGGTAATATCCGCATATAAAGACTTTAAACGTTCTTATTAGTATATCGAAAGAATGCTAGGGACTATACACTTACCGATGGACATAGCGTTATACCGTTGACTTTGTGATCAAGCGCCACTGGCAGTAGTTCCGGGTCAGTAATATCAGATTCGATAATAATCCTTGCGCGTGTGGCATCCATCTCCTCTTCCACAATCCTTTGGACAGAAGGGCTCAGCCGAGTCGACATGGGCTCAATAGCATCGGCGCTGATAGGCCTTTCAGGGCACCCCTTTGTCAGGCAAAAGTTATTCTGATACTGAATCCAGCAGTCCTGATAATCCCAGTTATATTCAGGGAGCATGACTACCCGGGTACTGGTCTTGAAGTCCTGTTGGTACTCGTCCCAGTTCAGCCGCACTCCTCCCAGGTGCAATACGGACAATGATCCTGCGAGGGTCTTGGACATGTTCTCTCGATGGGATAATGTTGGACACACCCTAACACTTGAGCCTACCACAGCCTTCATCATGCGTGTGAGGATGGGGTGTGCACCAATCTCAACTGCCAATGCCCCAGAGTCAAAGATGCCTGAAGCCTGAGCCGCCTGTACGGCACCGAGAAAGTTTACGCGCTCACGACAATTCCGGCGAATATACTGGGCCCCAATAATTTTTTGGTCTGTGATAATATGACCCAGAGTGGGTGACACGATTGGAATCTTTGGTACTCGGAATGTGACTTGGCTGGCAATATGTTCCAACTCTTCCAAGATCGGGTCGACTTGTGACGAGTGAAATGCGAATGGTAGAATGAGCTTCTTGGATGTCACATTAAGGTCCGATAACTTCTTGGAGACTCGCTCAATCTCATCATTTGTTCCACTCAAAACAGTATCATCTGGGCCATTTATGCACGACACCTCTACTTGCGCACCCTTGAGAACCTCTTCTAGGTCAGCAACAGATGCTTTGGCTGCCAACATCCCATGTGACCCCACTGTGCATCTTCTCTCTAATAATGCAGCCCGCGACCCAACTAGGTAGATTGTGTCGCTGATGCTGAGCACTCCTGCCAGTTGTAGGGCTGCATATTCACCAAGACTGTGCCCGAGCGCATATTGCGCCGTCAGGCCCCAGTTCTGCCATAATCGTGCCATTGCCATCTGGATCACCACGGTACCAAGTTGCACTATTATAGGGGACAACTCCTCAATGTCAACTGCATCTTCAAGCAGAGGGAGTATTGAGGGAAATCCATGCCCGCGACCGACAGACTCAAACTCGGCTATGTCCGCACGGAACGAAGCGAAGCTGTCGTATAGATCCCGCGCCATAGCCGTTTGTTGTGCACCCTGACCCGTGAAGAGAAAACCTACGCCGGGCGATTTGGTTAGACAAGGCGTGATATCCTCTATCACATCTGTGTCCAGCAACTTTCGCTTAATTTCTTGTAGGTCATTTCCTACGAAGGCTACACGGTAGGAGTGGTGCATGCGCCTAGCGGTCGTCGTATATGCGATGTGTGCTAAGAGGCCCGGGGAGGTTTCTGATCCAATGAATTCGCCCAGAGCGCGCATGTTCTTTGACAGGCTTTTCGATGATCGAGCGGAGAGAGTAACAACATGATATTGTCGTGGATCTGACGAGCCTCCAGCGCCAGAGCTCTCTAATAACGGTGCATCTTCAACTAACAATGCCGTGTTGCCTCCGGCTGCAGAGAAATTGTTTATGAATGAGCGGCGATTTCCTTCACCCGGACGCACCCAGTCAGTTTCCTTGAATGGGATATGCACATTGCGTTGCTCCATATCTGTAGGGAAGTGGTGGTTTATTCGTCCCTTGATGCCGCAATGTGGCGGAATCCGGTTCTTCTGCATCATCAGCAGGACCTTGATCAATGCCGTCACACCAGATGCTGACTCGCCATGGCCAACATTCGCCTTGACAGACCCCAGATGCAACGGCCTATTTAAACCCCGGCTATCATCCCAAGCGAAACTGTCAAGCACTGATTTCATCTCCACTGCGTCACCCGCCTGTGTCCCTGTGCCATGCATTTCGATGTAGCTGATCTCGTGTGGATGAATACCAGATTCTGCCAGTAATTGTTTGAATAGTTGTGCCTGCGCATCAGCCAAAGGGCGGGTTATTGAGACCGCCTCTGCCGAATGTGAGGTTCGGGCTCCTACGATCACACCAAATATAGGATCGTTGTCAGCTATTGCATCCGGAAGGCGCTTGAGGATGACGGTGCCCACGCCATCTCCACGACAATATCCGTCCGCACCGTCATCGAACGTTTTACAGTTTCCAGTTGCGGATAGAAAATGCCCGCGGTCAAGGCCAGCGAAGTTGTCGGGGTTCGTTAAAATATTTGTGCCACCGGCCAAGGCAGTGTCACAATCACCGTTGAGTAGAGCGTTGCAGGCAGTATGAATAGCTGTTAGGCTGGATGAGCATGCCGTGTCCACTGTGACGCTCGGTCCACTGAATTTAAAGAAGTAATTGATGCGGCCGGCAACAAAAGCTCGGATACCCCCTGGGATGAAATATGTATCAATATCTTGGCTACTATTAACCTCGCGCCAGTCATCACTTGTCATGCCGTAGTATACGCCCACGCGATCCCGCCGGCTTGTCGGCGTCCGATCCGGAACAAACCCAGCCATTTCCATGGCTTCGTAAGCTGTGAGCAGAGCCAGGCGTTGGGCAGGGTCCGTCTGGCATGCCTCGCGCGGGGACATTTGGAAGAAACGCGCGTCAAATGCTCCAGGGTTTCGTATCCAGCAACCATGTTTGATACGACTAGTGTTCTTTCGTCGCAGTGTAGCATCGTAATGAGCCTCGCGGTCGAATCTGTCGGCGGGAATAGGCTTGTGGACATCCAACCCTTGCTGCAATAGTTCCCAGAATTCGGTCAGACTGTCTGCCTCCGGAAAGCGACCACTAAAGCCAATGATGGCAATCTTGGATGAGTCATTGCTGGCAGGCTCTGGTGAAGTCTCGACTGCCGGTCCGTGGTTTGCTGTCCCTTTTAAGCACTTCACTTCAATGCCGGCTTGTGTTAGTGATGCTTTCATCCTGGATGTAACATTCGTGTGTATAGGGATGATTTGAGCGGTAGCATCAGGACTACGCTGAACAACACTCTCCTCAACCTTGTCGAACCGCACCTTGCAAGTTAGTATCTCCCTGATCAATGCTTGAACCAAATCACCAAATGTCCTCTCCTTCAGGACCATGCCCGTAGCGCATGATATGAGGGAAACGTTCGATTCACGATGAAACAGAGATCTTTCGATTGGCTTGCATCTGAGGATATTTTCAACGTCGGCCTCGCTGTATAAGTGTGCCGCGTGATATGGTGCATATATTGACACAGGCCATGTCTTTGTGCATCGAGGATATGAGAAGTTCTTGAATGCTTCCAACACTCTTGGGATACCGCTGATCGTAACTGTATTGCTGCCAGCGGCGCTGACGTACGGCTTCACAATGCTTTGGATATTCTAAGCGGGCCAATGAGTGCCATGCGTATTGCTGGTGTGTCCACCACTTACCTCATCCCTGACAAAGTTCTCAAGTATCTTTTCAGCTTCTAATTCTGGCATATCTGCCACGGCGAGTGACCATGGTTTCCACTGCAAAGAGTCTTCCCCGGCCAATGTATTAGCCCGTCGCGCTACATGCATTCCAACCCGAAATGCAACTACCACGGCCTCAATGCCAAGGGCGAGCAGGTCAATACTGGTTCGTGCGCAGGAAATTGCGGCGGCTGCGAGAGATCCGGTACAAAGCCCAACTAGGATGGAACTAGTTGGCGGATGGGAAAGATCCGTAGTCTGTAAGAGTCTATGCATAGATGAGTATGAAAACGGTCGATATATATGACACCACTAACAGAATGTATTGCCCTATCTCGCAAAGGCATACTAATGCACTTTCTAGGGCAACATGGCGTCGTCCATTCCTGACGGCATCTAGTAGAAGCGGGAGGGTGTGTGCATCCGGCAACGAGGTACGTTCATTTGCCGGTAATAGGAAAATCTGCTTCCTTATAACAGCAAATGCTTCATCAAGAAAGGATTTTAAAGTTGGGTTATCTTTCACATGTAATAGCTTGTAGAGGGCGTCGTCCACTCGGATAGTTTGATCCCCAAAAAGGTAAATATTGACCATATTTGCTAGCGTTCACAAGCGGGTAGGTATAGAACTTACATTTTGAATTCACATTCATATTGCAGTATATAAATCTTGAGAAGGCAAAGCAACACTGGCATCATCGGGGCTGTGTGAGCCTGGGCCGTGTTCGCATCATTCGGGAAACCAGCCAAACCCCCAAGGACACCGAAATGTCCGACGTATTCCGATGGGCCCGGGGAAGCCGACTATAGCGAGACTCGGCCCCAACGATCACCCACGGAGTGTCTCGGGGTAGCTCTTTCATATTACCTCATTATCATCATTCTGTTTTACGGTCACTCATAGACAAGAATACAGTTCGGCAAAGTGCCTGTTGATGTTCACATACATGATTACTTTCGAACATGTATCTAGAACCTTAACTCAAGGTAGATGTATAATATGGCCTCTATACAAGCAGAGCGACTGGAGAATCTGGTTTGCCAACTCCCATGCCTCTCGGCTAGTGTACCTCTGTCCAATTGTTTTGAGAAGGCATGGGAAATAGTGTTCATCAAAGGCTGGAGCATCACAGAATGCCTAGCACAGAGTAGCAAGTTTCTACGGGCAATGGTAAATATCAAAACAAAACTGTACAGGGTTTCTTCATGCCTTTAGGTTTGTCTTCATGAGGGAGCATAAAGATGTTTACATGAAATCTAAGGGTTGCAACACTTGTACATTTTCCTTCAGATTCTCAAAGCATATACCACCCACATTCATAGAGCTCAGTTATATCCGTTTCTATAAATCCATACCTAACTCAATCAGCGACATTAAACTTCCGTGAGGCTCCGCTATCCTCTTCACACTAAGCCGTTCATCGACCTTTTTAAAGATATCCATCCAGTTCTCCAAATATCTTTCCATACTGTTGAACACCTGCCGCATTATCAGGTCTTGGACACGCAGCAACCTTTCCTTGGATGCTGGAATCACACCCGGATCAGGCAACACAATGTCGACAATAAGAATACGTGCACCAGGCTTCAAAGTCTGGACGAGGCGTGACAGTATCCGCACACAGTCATCGAACGACCAATTGTGCAGTATCATCCGCAGCATGTATACATCAGCGTCTTGCACGGGTTGCGGATCGAAAAAACTATGTGCTCGATACGAAATGCGCGGCCTCAGGCTCTGTGCATCATCCAGGGAGGAGAGATACCCAGGGCCCTCAGCCACTACCTCGGGCAAGTCCTCCACAACAAAGTTCAAGTCAGGAAACCTGCGGGCCAGCGCTACCGAAGTATGACCGGTGGACCCACCCACCTATCCTCATCAGCATTGAATATCTTAGTTCAAGTGGACCAGCACTTACGTCGACTACACAAGCTTGTCCAAGGGCGGTCCAGTCCCATCCTTCCGCGAGCTTCTCGGCATCTGTTCCTTGACTGCGCGCCATGCTGCGCATAAAGCCAGCAAATTGCCGTTTTCGATCTGGCTGTGCGGCCAAATGCTTGAAGAAGGGCAGTTCAGTGTCAGCCGCGATATTATACGCCGTGTGACTTCCTTCAACACTATCCGGCCACCGTTCGTGCGCTTCGACCATTGCAAAGGCAGCCGGAACGGATAGGTCACTCATGGTGACAGCCCAATCATGGAAATCGGCATCATAGCGCAGCAAAGCAGATGTGGCAGAGTGTGACACGTGCTGCGATGGGCTTTCGAGGAAAAGACCACTTGTCATAGCCATGCGAACGACACTTCTGAGTTGACACTCAGGTGCCTTGGCAAGGATGGCAAGGTCAGCGTAAGCAATGGAGCCCTCTAAAGGCACTAGGTGGAAGATCCGAAAGTGACATAACCATCGTACGCAAGATGCATAGTGATACTAATCTTCAATTAATACGACAACACTCTGCCCTCAGACGTTGCTATCTTACCCCTGTCTGCAAATTCAACAAATACGCACCCGGTCCTGCGGCAAGTTGAAAGAGGCGCAAGGCATTGTCCAGGATTCGCTCTCTTGCAGCATGAGCATCCGGAGAGGCGCCATTGGGCAGCACCACTACGGGTGTATGGCGATCGAATGAAGGCAGGGGATGACCAGTGGAAGCAAGGTGTTCGTTCAGTACCTCGACGTCATTCACCAAACTTCGGGTGAGTTCTTCCATAGGAGAGCGCGAAGCGCATGCCAAGTTGGGATTACTGTTGTTTTTCATCTTTGGTAAACTCGATATATGTACATTGACTGATAGCGTTGTGGTTTTAGCATGGTGGCCTCCCTAAATATACTTCCAGATTTTCGGCTTGCCAGCATATGTCTTCGCAATTCTCGGGCTACTCGGGAAGCGACGAGCCCCGAGATGTGTGGGTGATATGAGCTGACTGCGTGGGATGCCTAAATGAACCACAGTCGGTGTGTGATGAATTGAGCATATTGCTATATATGTCTATGTGGACTTCAAAAGGTATATCGCAAGTTGAAGTAATTCAAAACATCTATTCACATAGATGATACTTTAGGACAGGTAATCATGCGAGCTTCACGTGAGATCATCTTTCCTTGGTTAGTTGCGTATCTGGCAGCTTTTCCGAGATGTTCCATCCTGTACCTATTCTTGGCTTACTGTATGTTACCGTAAAATAACCAAAATTCCTCCTGGCTCGTAGTCTTGTTCCAGTAGGCGGTGTGGATATTGCCGATCAACCGCTCCGCTCCGGATTCGGTCCCGATTCAGTCCGGGTCCGGAGCGAAAGCTCAGAGGAAATGATTCTCAGCTAAAGGGTATTGGAATAGTACTCCACTAATGGACAAGGTCTACTTGGTATCAGCAGATCATTCAGTATAACTACATCACGACTGTTGCAGATGGTATACTATTATCCTGGATTACAACAATCGATTGAAACGTTATTACAGCTGTCCGTAAATATATATTCCTCGCACGTCGGCTTTAAATACCACATACGAATCCCATAGATAGCTAGCACTCAATGGGTAGCTATGACGCTCTATAGTTCAATCGGTGGCCAGAAGCCTGACTGAAGTACAGAAACATTACAAACATAATTTTAAAGTCTTGAGCAGTATTTGATCAATGGTTCAGTTTGCAATATCTGAAGCCCAGTACATACATGACGTGTCTATGATTAAACATAAATCATCTAGTTGTCGATTTCCAACAGTTTGAATAAAGTCTATTTGTTTGTATCCAGCTTGTGTATTTGACTCTATCTAAGTTTAGTGAAAGGAAATGATGTATTCACCCTCAGCTGAAATGAATGTGGCACGGAAGAGCTGAACATAGTAAAGCTAATCAATGCAGAGTACCAAGGAATCATCCAACAATATACTGTTGGCGGTTCAAATTTCAGGTCTTAGATCCTGTTGTTTTATTAGCACATTAGGCTTAATGTTTGTCCACAATAGAATCAGAGGTCAAAGGGTTGAGAAGAAAAGGAAACAAGCCTACAATAAGGTCACGGTAAAATCACCCTGAATGTGTACATTGAGGTCGACCCCAGGTTCTCCAAAGCACACACTGAGTAAATCCACTTGCTCAGTTCCCTTCTCCTGTCGGATCTTTTCCAACAATGCCTTCAACGTGATTTTCTCGGCGCATGGGGCGGATTCTGCCTCTGGCCCATCCAGTTGAATATTGGCCTCACAGGACACGGGGCCTTCGGTGGGGTCAGCATCTAGCGCTACAGATTGGTCTGAGCTAAGGCTAATTTGGCGCTCGTTGCGATTCCAGACCGGGGATTGCGGTCTACTGGCCGTATTATAGTGCACATCTCCATAGCTATGTATAGGTTCCAAGTGGCTCGGTGGAGACGATGGAACGTGATGTTTGTTATTCGTGTCTGAGCGAGAAGATATATTCGCCGTCCATGTTCCCATCTCAGTCATACGACTGCTGCATTGGGCCTGCGGAGGAGGAGATTGGGGTGGTCTTTGTTCTATCATCTTGAATTCGACTATAGTGGCTGGGCGGTCCAAGGCCCTCGAAAGTAGAAAAACTAAATGGCTCGTATGAAACTGGTAGAAATGAATTCTTGAGTAAGTAAGCTCCAACAAGCTGCAAAGCTCTCTGCGAGATGCTTCGGTCAGGCTGTTTCCTTAGGGCGGGTGCAGACCCACAAGTCAACGATTTTCATTGGGTATTTGATAATCATTGACATGACAACCAGTCGCTGTGTTCAGAGAGCAGACCTTTCGGATACGATGGAATGTAGACTGAGTGGGTGGTGGTTCAGGCGACCGATCATGCTACGGCGTTGACGGCTCCGAATATTCTCTCCATACCCGAGATGCTTTGGGGTTCCTGTCGGAAATATTGTTCCGGTCAGAAAAGAAACGAAAAACCAAAAAGAAAGTGATTTTTGGGGAGTACCAACGTTTCATCATGGCAGACCCGAAGCTTTAGAATGGGCCGCATGCGGAAACAGTACCCTACCTTGGCTGTTTTTCCATGTGGTACCGATTCGATTATCGACCATTGACGATCCACCATGGGCTTGAGTATGCCATTTTTAGACTTCAGATCGACATCACTGTTAGGTAGTCGACTTTTGCTTTTCTTCCTTTCTTTCTTTGGACGTATATCTCGACACCGGTCCATGGATTGCTGTACCCACAATACTTACGTTTGCTATAATAATGCTTATTATCTGTGTTTTAGGTTTATTCCGGCCCACTATGAATACTAGGAGGTCCCTCACTAGTTCGGCGATGCCGACAGTAGTACAATACTTCGTGTTGCTCATGTAGGTCGTTTGTCTCACGACTTCGGTGACACCGGCATCAGCGCACCTTTCAAGTGAATAGAGACTCGGACACTCTGCGGATTGACTATGTATGCCTGCATTTCAAGGTTCGGATATGGAGTATCTGTAGCTGAAATCAAGAGCAGGTTGGGTCCTCTTTATTACTACTCTTCGGTAACGCCGACTTGAATGCACGCCCTCAATTGGATAGGGCCATGGTATATTTCGTCATCGGAAGTGGTTAGTCGTAGAATGATGCCTGAATAGGATGGCAGGAAGCTTTCCTCTATTTCATCATGAGTTCCACGATGTGGGGTCAGGTTATGTACAGCTTGGGATTGAGGATCTTGAGGGCTTGGATATTTAAGATGGGATGTCTCTGGTACATGAAGCCTTATTTTCTGTCCTTCATTCCTATAATTCTAAGCATACGTACTCCTGATCTCCATACTTAATCATTACCCCATAACAACCTCATCCATTTAATTACTTTAACCGCATTTCTCCTACCTCCGAGTATCTTATACCAAAATGGCTACTTCTTTTCAGGCTCACGTCTCCCACCCTTTTGGGTCCCCTCTATATACCCACTCAACTAGCGGAACAAACAATGGGAGTGTTTCTAATAGTGTGTTCAGATGGAGTACTGTCTCCCAGAGCTCCATCAAATCCGACGGGGATAAGTCAATGCTAGCTGATGTGGTTGACTCGCTTGCTCGTCGCAGCAGTGATGCGATGATATCGACAAAAATCCTGGAAACGGATTACGCCACAGTTCTAGAATGGATTCGAGCGGAGAGGATGGAGAAGCTTCCCGCCGAAGGAAGCAGCTATGACAAAATGCTAGTATGGGCAGCATTGTTTGTAGAGCGGTTGCATTCGTTCGATAAGGCAATTGAAGAATTCGCGGGAGATAGCCATCTAGCGGCTCAACTCGCCTATGTTCACTGTGCAAGCCTGTTAAAAGTGAGTGGCTCTCCCTATCCAAGAAGCAAACACAGTCTAAGCCGTATGATATTCTAGCTGGGTGAAGAAAATTCCTGCGCCCTCATGAGTCTGTTCGGCTTCTTCTATCGCTGCTCGACGGGCTTGGGAAGTGTCCTCGATCGGGCAGAATTATTTCAGGTTTCTGGCGACATTAAGGACCAGCTTAGTCTGGCTCTTGCCGACCTGGTGACCTTGGTCGTGGGAATTGCAACGCACTTCCGTAAAACGATCCCAGCGGCGGGGTACTTGCATGTTGATATCTACAGCGAGTTCTCTGACCCGATCCACAATTTCCGCAGTCGATGCGAGCGTATTTCCGAGTTGATGTGGAAATACCAGCTGCAGCGCGAGGGGTACGACAGTACCAAAGGTATTGTAACTATCTTTTTGTTTGTCCTGGGCTACAATGTTAATGCAAGCATTCCAGTAACCGACACAAAGACGATCAAGCGCTGGCTTGAGCCGGAGGACCCTGTCCTTGCCAATGTAGTCGAGGCCACAGCCCAGCTTGCCCAAGAGCGTGAGGAATCAACCTGTGTTTGGATGATGCCCTATTTGAATCGCTTCTTGAAGGGGAACCGGCAGACGCTCGCTATTTCCGGCAATCCTGCGTCAGGAAAGTCCATCCTCGCGACGGTGATCAACGATCACTTGCAGCATCCCGTCGGAGACGTCAGCTACAGAACAATATTTGTGCCAATTAGTGAGCATTATCATGAATTGACGATTTATTCCTCTGCTAACTGTGCCTTCAGACAGCAGAGTTCTAGCAAACACCATGCCTCGTGCTATTGCAAAGACTATTCTATCCCAGCTTTTTGACCAGCAAATTGGAAACGTTCGCCTTTATCGCGTTCTTTCGGATACATACAAACGGTGCCAGGAAACATTCGACAGTGAAACATACGACGACGTCATCTGGGGAGTTCTCGAAAATGCACTTGAAGCTAGCCGGAAACACGCGAAGGAGCTAGTTTTGATCGTTGACGGCGTGGATGAAGCCAACGGTGGCGAAGCAGCTTTATTGAAGAGGCTCCGACAGGCTACCTATAACGCAAAGAGTACCAAGCTGATCCTGCTTACTTCTCAGCAGGAGTCCAAGGCCTCGCTCCAGCCGGGCCAGGACACAGTACGAATTACGCCAGAGCTTATTCTCGATGATATTTCTGCAGTTGTACGAAGTATCTTGCAGGATAGCTCCAGCTTCACCAAAGCTCCCCAAGAGCGACGTGAGATCCAAGTTAGCCGGATTGCCGAGGCTTCCAATGGCTCTTTTCTGTGGGCTAAGCTTGCTTCGAAACAAATTCGGGACGAGGCCCCGTCCAACACACAGTCTCTGATCAAGGCAGTTGACAACATTGTCAATAGAAAGCCCACAGTCAAAGACATCATTCATCGCACTCTGCATTCGAATGTGACCCAAGAGGCAATAAAACTCGTTGTCTGGCTCGCCACCGCTTGTCGGCCGCTACAGGTACAAGAATTATCTGCTCTTCTGTCTATTCAGCAAGACAAACAAAAGATCATAGAGCAAGACAGGGAAAGTACACTTCATATTCTTAAGCCGGTGGCATCCTCAGTTTTTATTCAAAATAATCTGGTATTCCTGCGGCACGCCAAGGTCCGCGACTCAATCCTGGAGATCTTCAACCATGGCAATATCCTTCCTACCATCAAGAACAGGAACCTCGATCTTGCCCAGCGGCTATTACTTTATGCAAAGCTTGTAGTTCCAGATGGTCGTGAGCCAGCTTTGGAACCATTGGAATCGCGTTTCACCCAAGACCTGATCGAAAGGCATCCTTTGTTAGACTTTGCACTCCGCTACTGGATAGACCATCTGAGGACGGCAATGGGCTGCAACACAGATCGAGAAATTGCTGCAGCTGCAAAAGAAATTCGCAATATACTTCCGGCTAGCACAACCTTGCCTAGGCTCGAGATGGCTGTATGGCAGCGCAAAGAGACTCCAGTCCTGGTGTCTTTCCATGATACCCAGACACGCCTCTACCAGTCGATACTGTCTTCCAAGCAGCCAGCCACTCTCCAGACATTATTATGTCAGGTGTCCTTCTATTGGAGTATCCATAAAGCCCCAACGCAAGTTGATCATATCTTCTATGATGCCATCAAGATCTGCCAAGAGCTACTCTCGGCTCAACACAGTATCACGGTGACGGTGGCCCAATATTTCTTGGATATCACGTCCAGTCAAGTGACTACTTCGAAGACGACGACCATGGTGAGGCGAATTGAAGTGCTCCACCACCTTGTGGAGAGCTATAAGGTTCTTTATGGGTCAACAAGCGATATGTTCATTTCGGCCTCCACTCAGCTTGCAGAGCATTACCATTACATCAAGGAAGAGCACAAAGCCGAGGAAATTAGAGTCTCCATTGGCGTTCGCCATCCCGGAGGTCCAAAGGATCCGAGCAGACCTCAACTGCCTGATGACTCGCTGCATATCCACCTCATCGGCCGGCCGCAACCCCTCGTGGGAGGAACAGGCCTCGAGCTAGATGAGATTGAGATGGATGTGGAGATTAGCGGGTCTTTTGAGTTTGAATCACTTCTAGCACAAGCAGAGCAATATGCAAAGGCTGGGGACCACAAAGCAGCCGAACTTATTTACCTTGAGATTTGGCAGCGCACGAGCTGGGAATCTCGACTCCACCGCTCCCTAGAGTGGGAGATAAGGAATGTGAAAGCTGCTCTGGCATACTCGAACTTTCTCATGTCGCAAAAACGACAGAGCGAAGTAGCGGCTATTCTCTGGGGCTTCTGGCAAGAATATGAGCAGGTCAGCTCTACTTTGGATGAGGCAGTCGTATCACAATTCATGCAAGTTGCAAAACTTATGAAGTCCGTCAAACTAGAGTCCGTGGCATTGCAGGTTTTGAAGCATTGTGCTCAAAGTGTCAGTCAACATAGCTCGATTTACTCGGAGCTCCAGCAAGCTATCCAGTCAACCTCTGAGTATGTCATCGAGAACGAGTCAACCGCGACTGAATCTAGCCTCGAAGAGATTGTGTTCAGTACTGTTACAACAAAGCACTTCTCAGCCAAGGCCACCACTTCTCTTATTAACATGTACTTGTCCCAACGGAGATGGCGCGACGCTACACAAGCCATGAAGCGTGTCTTACGGGTTATTTGGCCAGCGTTATTCGCCCCATCGCTCGAAGACGTTGTCCTTCCATCGAAGAATGTGGACTACTGTGTTCAGTTAGCTGAGCGCTTGAGTAACTGCTATCGTTCTAGACAGCGACTAGCAAAAGAGGGAAACATTCGGCTTCGTGTCTATCGTGCTGCCCGACATGACCGACCTACTGGCGATAAGCTCCGTGATCGAGCCACGACAGCAATCTTGCGTTTCTATGAACGGTCATCAAAGACCGATGAGCTTATCAGTATTCATCAGGAAGTGTTAGATGACTATAAAAAGCAGTACGGGCAAGCACATCCGACCGTGCTCAAGGAGCTGTGGGCCTTGGCTACATTAACTCACCTGCGCCCGGTATGCATTGACTATTATGGGCAGATTGTCAAGATCCTCAATAAGGACGCAACTACCTGTCATCCGGACGCCTTTGAGCCACTGCTTATCGTCGTCACAGAGCTTCTGACACAAGGACGTTTTTCTGAGGCACTGCACCCTTGCCAGACGTTGTTCAACACGTTGCAGCATCCACACATCAATCCCAAGCTCGAAGATCAGGCTTTCGTCAAACTGACCTACGAGCGCTATATCCATTGCTTACGGATGACTCGCGCTGACACTGTTATAATCCATGATGTAACGGTTCAGTACCGGAAGACATGTCAGTCGCTATTCGGGACAACCGCAACAATAACGGTGCAAGCCACCACTACACTGGCACAAATCTGTCAGGAAAGCTATACATACAGGAGTGAAGCAATAGCACTCTACGAGGAGCTATTGAAGCTGAAAGAAAGCTATGTTGATATCGATTACGAGGGCATCGAAGCAACACTGGACGCGTTGTACGAAGAACAGGAGGAGACGCTGACTTCAAGTACTGAGACGATTACAACCACGGAATTTCATAAGGTGGTTTCTATTCACAAGAAACGTCTCGAGAGCTTTCTATCCGAACACGGATGGGCCCATCAGGAATCACTCTCCCAGATGGAGAAGCTCGTATCGCTCTATTCTCGACGCAATGAATTCCAGGCGGCCTACTCATTATTGCAAGAGGCAACTTCCAAAGTTCTCTCGAAGGAGACCTCGGCGGTCAATCTGTGCTTAGCGGCCCAGAGTATTGCTTCCAGCTTTATTAGGTCAGGTCAGGTCCAACACGGTAAAGGAATGGCACAAGAGATCTACCGCCAAACCGTGGCCCAGGATATCGAGATCAGCTCCACCAACTTTGAGTTGTCTGCGGACCAGCGTCAAGCCCTTGTTTTCCTAGCCCAGCTCGAGTACAGCCTTCAAGAGCGGGAGACCTTGTCTATCACCATGAACGAGATTTACACTTCATTGGTAACTGAATATGTCTACTTCGAGCAGCTCCGAACTGCCATGAAGTCAAAGACCAGCAGCTTCCAGAGCACGTTGTCCATTGTCTGCCGCCTACATGGAGTACTGCTGTCCCGAGGCCGTCAATCCACTGCCACCGGACTCATCGAGAAATTCACCCACTACTTCATATCTGTGGAGCGCGATGCCGTCGATGTGGACTTTGCTCAGGGCAAGGTCTTCATCACCACGCTTCTAGAGTACTTTAGTTCGCACTCATCGCGTGATTACATCAGCTCTATCGCCATCGCCAGCTACAACCGCGTAACCCAACTCCTGGCTTCCAAGAACTATCATACTGCATTCCACCTGGCGTCGGTCTCCTTCAAGTACATTCGAGCGCATCACGGCTTTTCCTCATTGACTGCCGTCAAGCTGGTATTCAAATTAGGTCTGGCAATTTCAAGCCGAGACATCAAATCTTTTGTAGAGTCCAAGGTGCGGAAGGATATGCTTAGTTTATCAACCGCCATGATAAAGGGAGCCCTCGACAAATTCGAGCAATTGAAGCTTGATATAACTCAATTGGACCATGTCAATTTGGACCGGTTGATCGGTCTTCTGGACGAGCAGAAGGATTATTCCACCTTGGTCCGCGTGCTCACATCCCTTTGGAATGCCCGCGAAACCCGCAGCACCTCGCAACAACAGCATCTATACACCCTTGCCCTTGGCCGTATGCTTGTTATTACACGCTACATGATTGGTGACTACGTGGATGCCATCCGTCTGGCGGAAGACATCGTGTACAACTGTGCTCGTGTCCACGGCCCACGGGACCACAATACCGTCGAGATGACCGTGCTCCTGTCTCAGATGTACACGAGCGTGGCACAGGGATATCAGAATCAGAAGGATTACCGCGACTTGGCGTACCGGTACTACAAGAAGGCTGCAGTGCTGCATGAAAACGCCCTGCGGTCCTTCGTTGACCCATCTTACTTCTCTTCCAGCCTTGCAGACACACATAGCCCCGGTGGCTCGAATGTCAGCAGTCCCGGCGAGGCAACAGAGGGTGACGGCAAGTCCGTTCGGCAGCATCTACGCCTGCTCAAACTTGCTGTTGAACGCTTGGGAGACTGGCCGAAGGAATACTCGGAATATGAAACCCTTAACACTGATATTTTCAAGGCTTTCGGCAATGAGCTGAAAGGGGTAGAAGGAGTGGATAAGTGGGATCTGAAGAAATTCGGCTGTGGTCGAGCTGAAGCGACTGATGACTTGATCATGCCTGCTTCGGACGAAGGGGTTGTTCTACGCGAACGCCTCGCAATTCCTGCATAAATTTTTCTTTTGGCTTAAAAAGTTAGAACAGTTGTTTGGAAAAGTTTCAAAAGTTGTCAAAAGCACCTGTGAGGAGGCAAAAAGATAAATATTACGAGAGGTCGAGTTTGGTATCAACTGCTAGTTGTGTGAGTTCAGTGTCCATAGTATAAAAGTGCAGTTCCCTCTTCGATGAGTAACAGTGTGAGTCATTATTCTTATGAGTAAATATATGCTCCTGTTATTTTATAGTACCAAAAAAGAACTTCACAAGCCTTGTTCCATGACTTCAGATTTTTCACTTGTTTCTGAAGCACTACTCAAGCTATTTTAATGGCTTTTCGCAAAGCCCATTGTGATAGATAATCTACGGAGATACTCTCAGAATAGACAATACAACAGGAAGGATTCCGTTGTGGTATCCCACCCTTGGACGGTGTTACTGACTGGCCCATATCACATCCTCCTTTGCTGACCTGCATACTCCTGCTGCTGACGGACCGGGATTGTCTGTCATTCCAGTTTTGTCATAGGCGCCTATTGAGACTCCTCTCTCCACAGAGAGAGGTGGTATACTATTTTTTATTGACTCCGCAATAGACATCGGGTTGTGTGACGCACAATGAACAGCTGCTGCTGGTCCGGTGAATGTCTATCATAAACTCTACTACTTATTCCTGCGACTAATTCTAAAAGTAAAATCTGCTCTATTGATGTCCCTACAACATCACACTAACCCACGATTAATAAGAGCCTGAAATAACTAGGCTCTTCTTTACCTTCAACTCGGCCTAGTAGTGTTCAAGTCTTCAAAGGCCCCGGGAAATCAATGCTATAATTAAGATTGCTTCCATTGCCTACTTCTCCCTCTGCCCATTTCTTAGGAACAGAGAAAGAGCTCGAATCCACTCTCACTTGAAGGCATATATCTCCATATCCTTTTCAGGAGACGATCGGACAATGTAAGTAAGATTATAGTGGCCCCTGAGAACTATTCCTAGTAGGGAAATCAAGATGCGAGGCTGAGATTCTGGCCAAACAATCGTCGGGAGTTCCTTTTGCGCTATTTATACGATTGGTCAGATCACGAATAAGAAGGCCAAGCACTGCCACTATTATAGCAAGGAGAATAGGAGATGCTTATTTGCGTTGAGTCTTACCCAACGCGGATATTCCGGGGTGTCCGGCGCCATTCTGTCGTCCGACTATGATGATCGTCCATGGATAGTAGACTCTGTTCCGGATGAAATAGATCCATCAGGCTTACGAGACGGTCAGGGGTTTCCCGATATTGTCAGACCTTATTGGACCAAGTCCCAATCGCTCTTTTCGAGAGGTGTTACGGAAGTACTCCAGCAATGCAAGGTGAGCTAGATCGCCCACTAATTCTCTCCTTTTGGACAGCATATGATACATGTTTTGATAATTCAGGCGTCCAGCGAAGGTTCCAAGACAACAAGGCTCAAGGATCGATCCATCAAGAAAGAGAATGAAAGCATGAAGATGATTGGGGTGGGTTCAGGGGAGGATATCATCGGATATAAATATGTGGGAAAGTCCCCGTCGTTGTGATGGAAGTTCACCAGCTCGCAAGACAATCAAATATCACAATCATCTTCTACTATACTTATTACTCTCAAACAAACTCGACCTCTCTGCAACCATGGTCCAGCTTGCCACTCTCTCCATTGCCGTTCTGGCTTCGCTTGCCCCTTTAGCTGCCGCAAACAATTGCAAGACTGGCCTCAACTACTGCGGTTTTGTCCTCACTAGCATCGGTACGTGGTTCCATATCCAAAACAAAATTGACTCTCTTTATGAGTCATCAGGTACCCTAACGTGGTTCTTCATGTCAGGCAATTACGACTCTCAAATTACTGTGGCTTTGCAAGCCGCAAACCAACCCACCGATGATCTTCACTTTCGCGAATCTCTCTTCCATTGCAATGGAGGCGGTAATGGCGATATTTCGTTCTCGACCTATTGTGATGGCGGTTGCCAGGATGGCGGTTCTGGACACAGTGACTACTGTTAAGCATTCCTGGGAAAGCCAGCTCAGCTAGCAAGAGGCTCAAATCGTGTCAAGAGATACAGATATACTGACAGAAAGATGTGTTTTTGTCGGAACGTTTGTATGAGGGGGTCCATGATCATGTTACCTAAACCTTTCGTCTGTCGTTACAAATACTCGTCATGTTCTCTTATTGCACAGCCAGTCAGTAGCCCACATATAATACTGATAACCAATGCCTATACACCATCTGTAATGACACGGCCCTCGCAATGGATCTGTGCAATTTATTGGTTCATCGCAGTTTCATTTGTATGTTCAGTTAATCGACCTTGAGTGGATAGATTCGGAGATGAGAACCAATAAGACGCTTCTCCTATCCACGCACAGATGGAAGGGCACCCTCTAGATTTATTGCTTCAACCGTACAATAAGGCAGCGCCTGCATGCCGAATTTAGATTACTTCATTCCCTAGCGCGACTATCCCTTGCAATCATCATCCTAGCGATGACAGCTCCTCCTGAGGCTATTCGGGATGCACCAAGAAGCGCGCCGGCCTATAGCGCCTGACAACAATCCTAACGGCAACACGGGGTGCCTTTATTAATGCAAATCTGTATACGTACAGCATGTGGGACCAAGGCAACTAGTGAGTCGACAATGACTAGGCTATGAACGAATGTGGTGGTCATCGTATGTCATTTAGCCTTTCTGGATTCGACATCTTCCGCTCTCGCAATGCGCGGAGAAGGCTGTTTGAGAACCTATTTCAATCTGACAGACGGGCTTGACTGAGGTAAAGCTTTGGAGCAGGGGTTCTCAATGGATTCCTGCTCAGCCACCGAGTTAGGGCAAACGCAGATCAAGAGGGGTTGTCAACAATACCCGTAGCCGATTACCTAGGGACAGTATATGGGCCCTGTCCTCCTGATTATTATGCACCGAAACCCCTCGTACTTTCTGCATACATGGCGGCGAATGACGACAGACACTGGCAGTGGATTTTAATCACCGAAGGAGATCATATAAGACAATGTAGGGAAGTTCAGAATCACTTTAGAGTGGCTACGCAATATTATTCCCAACTTAAGTATCAACACTTCTCGCGAATCGGAATTTGACCCCTGCATTTTTCATTCACTTCTTCTTCACTCGTATGTAATGGCATTTATGTTGGCTTGTTTCCTTCTTAGATTTGTACCCAGGCCGCCCAGGCTGTAGATTGAATGTAAAATAAAATTATATATCCCTGGCTGACTACTAGACAGATATCAAGAATCTGCTAGAACTCTTCTCAGATAAATTTGCATCTTTGGGGTATCGACCGGCAGGCCTGCGCCGTTATTTTCCTCATAGTCGCAACAGAGTCTCCAAACGCCTACACCCGCTTCCCTTCCGTCCTGCTCTGCATCTTCTAGTCGTAGGGCTAGCCATCTCTGAGTGTCATTCAATGCAAGATAGTCCCCGTCATGGGTCAAATCAAAAGGACCACCAATGTGGCCTTCCCTATCCTGCTTTCCTCCCCATCTCATTTGGTACGTCTCTTTATCCAGGTAGACCCACCGTAGGGTAGGTGGTGTTTCGCCGCTTATTGCCACAAGCCCATTTAGATTGCCCTGCTGAAGGTCTGGCAATTCAAAGAAATGCCCATTAAATGCAGTCATGGATAGAGTCGGACGTTTAGTGATATATAACTTCATGTGCCGGGTTAGCTGGCAGCTGTTCGGTAGTACTATTCCGTACGAGAAGAGCCTTCCATACCTTTTTATCTGATCCCAAATAAACATTAGCATTGTGTACTTCTTGCCTCCGACTCTCTAAGTCTGCATCAATATCGCATGTAGCGACCAAGTGAAAGCGCGTTTTCTTTTCATTTTCCTTGCGTTTATCTTCGGATTCTCGCGCCCCTTTGGTTGCTTCGTTCAACCCTATGATGGTGGGGACCATCGCTGACATCATTGCAATTCCGATCACCATTTTGCTTTGGGGTGGCCTAATCTGGCCCACTGCTGAGTGTAAACTAAGAACTTGGGGACAAGCACCAGGGAACGAACGGATGCATCGTTTTATAAGAACTATGACGGGTGGTCAACCGTCACCGTTCCATGGGTCGTTGACAAAAACGGCCGTCGACGAAA
Organism: Aspergillus caelatus; assembly: GCF_009193585.1. Classification (NCBI taxonomy): domain Eukaryota; kingdom Fungi; phylum Ascomycota; class Eurotiomycetes; order Eurotiales; family Aspergillaceae; genus Aspergillus; species Aspergillus caelatus. The sequence goes on from NW_022475481.1 coordinate 42,747, forward strand.
ACGGAGGTTTTCAGCTCAGCTCCAGTTTTTGTTGATCTTGCCACAGGATGTTACATACTCTGCAGATTTTAACTCGAATAAAAATAGGCTTCACTTAGTCGGCTACGTCAGGACTCGGACGACCGTTCACTTCCAGCTCGTTTTAAGTGGGGTGGGTGACTTAATATATATTACATGAACTAGAAGCGACACACAATTAGGACTCTACAAGTCTGTCCTTTCCCAGTCAGACACTTACCATCGATGAAGAAACATCCCTTATAGTCAGGAGGAACCGAAGAGCAATATGAGTTCAAACCCCCCTGCTGAACGGTATGTGCTAGCTTTTGGGACCACTAATACCCATGGGCAGATGAACCATTATCTGCTCTCCAATCGCAGAACGTACCAGGCTAATCCTGGCCTTTAGGAAGAATTCCACTCAGGCCGACAAGGCCTTGGACCAAAAGCCTGCGTCCCCAGGAGCGCTACCCGCCAGCAACGCCGCGAGTGCTGTTCCTGAGATACCGAAAGGACCATGGGGCGATCGTGGCGTCACCTTACCTACGACCGGTTTAGGGAAACCAAGCAAGGATGACAATGACTCGAGCTTGAATGTGAGGATCAACTTGGACTTAAGAGCAGATGTTGCATTAGAGCTTCATGCAGTGGTTCAGGGAAATGTTACGATCGGGCTATTCTAGCGCTATTCTAGTGGGAGGCGAACGAGCTGTAGGGGCTTGACATGCAAGGGATGCGGATGAATAGGACTTAGCCAGGTGTTTCATTAACAACCACAAGAACGATGGCTGAACACGTCTAGAAACTCATTGCAGTCAATAAATACCATGTATGGAGGTACCTCGAAATTTATCATGTTGCCTTACTTTCCGTCCTCCACCGCAATGAGAAATCACACATTCTCGAGCAACTATTCAAGCCGGCAATCCGTTTGCGGAAGCGTAGGAAATAGAATCCGAAAAACTAGTCATTAATCATTGTCAACCTTGGAAAAGGCTTAATTCTTGTCCACTACTTTTTATTCGACATTTTCGATCTGCCGTGGAAAGCGACACGCCGGGAACAGTTAGGGTTGCATTTCGACTCGGGACTAACGAGGGTCTCCACAAGGATAAGAGTTACAGCAGTGTTGGGAACATTGCTTATTTGGTATATATGGTTTATATATACATATATATATATATTTAGTCTATTTACCTTGTTGTTGAGCAGTTCGAAACGTTCTTTCCAATTTTTCAAAATTTTACTTTTCATTCATTTGTTGATTTCTTCCCATACTCCCGAAGGCATCGGCAATCAACGACTGAGTAGATGTGAACCTTTTTAGAATACACGACCGACCAAATGTGTGACGCCCCGAGAGTACATCAGTACAGCGTAGTATGTGTTTACTTTTTTTTTCCTTCTTTTTCAGAGAGAGGTAATTAGGGTTATCGTGTGTGTCCTAAGATAACAGAAAGCGACCAAACGGAGACCACTAAAAGTAACCAACCAACGCGGATATACGACACGGACTAGATGAAGGGAGTTAGTCAATGCTTAACCTGGCCTTAGAGACCCCTCTTATTATATTTTGCACGTAGCTAGTGATTTATTATGTTCCGCGACAGCCCCGGTATCTGGTAGAAGGCGGGAAGCGCATTATAATCAAGCCATCACGATTAGATATCGACGAAACCCGACCTCGGAGCAGTGTTCTGCATTGTCCCTTTGAAAGAATGGACAATAAATCCACAAAGCAAGCCGCCGAAGTGTTTAGCAATTCACTGTCATAGGACTTCATTTCTAGATCTCTGCTGGTAATAACGTGTAAGCCCGATAGAATTCGTTGGCGACAGTTGATGTTTAAAACACATACAACTTAGGCATTCTCAGCCTCCCACTTTTCAGTTCTGAGAAATGTCACGGAGACATACTCTTCATAGTAAAAGGTGCCTACTCCGGAATGGCCTTCGTGGCTCTGTTGCCCCTGGCGCCGAGACTCTTGGAATAGCAAAGCCACTCAAGAAATGACGTGTAGGGGTCGTTCAATGGTTCTTTTTAAAAGCTAAAAGAGTGCGCCACCTGTAAGCAAGGAGTAGATAACATGCAATAGACATTGTTATCTCCGGGTCCTTCTGCATCCGCATCAAACTTACCGGCTAGGATCGACATTTCTTGGCTTTCGCCGCTAATGCAGGTTGCTTACTCTGTATGCTGAACCAAGGAATGCGCTTTCTTGGCCCTGTCAAAGTCTGGTCATTGGCTGTAGAGACGGTCGTCATGGGAAGCTGACCTCCATGAGAAATTCTAGTTTTATTGAGCTATACTGCGCTTGATGTCCCATTGTCGTAATCAGCATCGCGGACATAATGGGACATCAAAGCAAAGGGATGCTATGCTGTCCCCAGGCACCATTCCGAAAAGATTGTTTTGTATGTGTGAGTTATATGAGTTATGAAATTAGTTCGCCAAGAACTTTATTTACCGGTCCTTAAGCGCTGGTTCAATTATTTATAATATCGGTCGAATTACCTGGTCTTGAGGATAATTTTTAAGCCACCGTAAAGCCGACCAGAGATTACCACGCTTTAGCTATCACCTATAACTCGCCGTTGTCCCCTTTGGCGCATACCACAATGAAATCATCACGAGTTTTACTTTAGGCTGCAATATTCAGTGAACCCAAATGTTATGGCTACAGTTTTGAGCATGATATCTGCAGATATAGAACCAGTTCCGTATCCAGAAGCAGCGCCAAGCCGGATTTAAATGTACCTTGCTTACAGCAGTCTCCACAGCGTATCAAAAGGCCTTGGATGGAGAGTTGATCCTCAGGACCCATGCCTAAATGGCCAAAGCCTAACAGCCGGGGATATTAGAGACATTCTGTGGCCCATGTAGATGCGAGGAAGCCCGTACTCTTGTCCTGTGGGGCTTCTCTGAGAATATGATGACATTCCACTGTAGGTGCTCTATCTATGGGCGCACTCCTGGCAGGTATAAATACGGCTTTCATACCGTGGCCTACTTTTTCCATTAACACGGTCTCTATTTCTTACACTCCTCACCATGGCGCTCTCTAACACATCTGCAATCAATGCAACAATGCGAGCCGTTGTCTGGCAAGGGAACGCATATGACGTGGCTGTGGTGGACCTGCCAAGGCCTACCATCATAAACCAGACAGATGTTATCGTTCGGATGTCTAGAGCAGCTATCTGCGGATCAGACTTGCACATTTATCGAGGAACGACCGACGGAATGCCGGCTCCATTTGGCCTGGGGCATGAAGGGTTTGGATACGTATCTGATGTGGGATCTGGTGTTGGCTCTCTCAAGATTGGCGATCCTGTGATCGTCCCTTTCACCGTTGATGAAGGCCATCTACACACCGGGCTCACTACGGGTTTGTACGGCGCGTTTGGGAATGGTGGCGACCTGGGTGGCACGCAGGGTAAGTACCTCGCTAGTATTAATTCCATCCAAGCTCACGATTAGCACCCAAGCCGAATATTTGCGTGTGCCATTCGGAGACAATGGGCTCATACCTGTTCCAACCCTCAATTACACCGATCCCGGCACCAATGATTCCGTTTCGCTGCTGAACGATTATGTTATGCTATCCGATATCTTTGGTACTGGTTGGACGTCCATCGACTACGCCGGGTTCAAAGCAGGTGACACAGTCGCTGTATTTGGGGCCGGTCCTGTTGGGCTGATGGCTGCATACTCGGCCATCTTGCGAGGTGCATCAACTGTCTATAGTGTTGACTACATTCCCGAGCGACTCCAGCTTGCTGAATCCATCGGAGCTATCCCTATCAATTTCCGCGATGCCGACCCGGTCGAGCAGATACTAGCATTGGAACCGAACGGTGTTATTCGGAGTATCGATGCCGTCGGATATGAGCAGGTGAACAGGAACCTGACCGTGCAATCAGATGTTATCATCCGTAACATGCTGGCTGTCACCTCGACCGGGGGCGGATTGGGCACAGTTGGAGTTTACACACAGGAGTCCAATAATACCTCGACTGCACCTCGTGCCTCTACCGTCAATACTCATTTCGATTTCTCACTTGCACAATTCTTCTATGGAGAGTTCCGCTGGGGGGCGGGACCATCGAAGCCTATCGAACTTGCGCCTGAGCTTCTGCATCTTGTCACGTCCGGCAAAGCGAGGCCTGGGTTCATAGTGAGCGATGTCATTAATATTGAGGAAGCTCCGGAGGCATACGCCAGGTTTGAGAGACACAATGCCACCAAGTTCATCATCGCGTTTGACTAGCCGTTCACCCTGCCCTCTAAATGTCGAACGAGCCGTTTCCAACATATACATGGAGAAGAAGGCAAGCTCGTGTGCTGTGTAATTCTTCATTGGGAAAGAATTGCTTTTGTACTTCTTGTGACCACTTTTATTCGTTATTTTCTATTTCTTTAATTATCATTTGCTGTCCTTTATATTATTCGTTTAGGCAATCTCAGTTACTATCCACATGGTCTATACATTTCTCATCAATCTTTTAAAAATTGAATCTAAGTTCAGCCAACAACAACTTGGAAATGTGCTATGGCTGCTTGTTTACTGCAAATCATCCTTTTCACTCAGTTGCAGGAGTCTTCGTTCGGTGATTCTTTTTGGCCCATAGACTGTACCCAATAGAAACGACCGACAGGAGGCTATAGTTTCGGTGTCAGTTGACATTCAATTACTTTTCATCTTTTGGTGCCATACCCGTCAATAACGCTAAGCGCAATCGTTGCGGCGTGCACGCCATGACTGTCGTTTCCATCGCGCTTCCTATAGCAATGCCCGTGATTGTATTGGCATTCATGATTCCACCGTTGTTGCGATGCCAATGTACCGATTGTCGCAATCCAAAAGATCGCCGTGACACAGTTGGCTCCAACGAGAAGCCAGAGTTTGTAAATGCTCTTGGCAATGAAAGATGCGGTAAGAATGTAAATGGCAACTAGGATCGTTGCAATGGCCTGGATAGCCTGTTAGATCTTTTGCAGCGGGTATTACAATCCGTAATGGGATATGAATTTCATGTCCGCAACAGTTAAGTACACGCACCGTGAAAATGGCAAGCCCGAAGCCTGTTGTGGTCGAAGCTATAGTGACCCCATAGATTGAGCACCCTAGAATGATCAATGCTATTACAGACTGCACCACATGGATTCCAAGCTGTATCGGCTCCATTTTCGCACGAATGATGGCTCTTTGATCTTCACTTGCAGGTAGTTAACGACACTCAAACCTGGCGCACCATGCCATTTTATGTGCAATGATAGCGATGCAACCCTTCAGCGCAACGGCCTTGATCGAGTGCACGGTGCATCCACCATATCGAAATTTTACCCTATGTTGCTTGGATCGGGGAGGAAATTGACCAATCCTCTGGGGTGTAAGGTTATTGTTACTAAAGATTTAGGTAACGGCCGTGGTGGCGCAGTGTCTGCATGCACCAACACATGAAGACCCACTGCGATCCAACTTGTGTGTTGCGGAGATGGGTTTTAGGGCTACGAGGTGGGTCGCTCTTCAGAACCTTTAACTATCACAACTAGTATAGGAACAATGCTGGACTTCGAGTATGTCGCGATCCAATTACAACTTACTTCATTTCCTGTTGCTGTTCACTTGGAAACACAATGCCCTATGTCGAGTGTGGTGTGTTCTCAGCAGTGGCTAGACTTGGTATAGCGGGCTGAATGACCTCATCTTCGGAGTCCTCCGATACGATTAGGCTACCAGATTCAATGGAAGCGAGTGCCCCACCGATATCCAGAAGTGGCTGTGATGATGCTATTCTTGCTACCACAATCACCTTGTTGATATTTATAACCCTAGAAGAGCAGATGCTGTGTTCGTGGTCTGGCATCAATGCTTGAAGGCCAAAGAATAAAATTGAAATTAAATTAATAAATGGAGAAGGCTAGGGAGTGGAGGAAGTTCATCCCCACACGACTCTAGGTGCCTGATAGAACTTCCAGACGCGACTATGCTCATGCCAACGACTGCCACGAGGCAATGACATGCGAAACGAGCTCTTGCGGTGCTTACCTCTTTGTCTCTGAAATTGCTGTGCCCGCCTTGTCATATGTCGGTCTGCTTTTCGATTTATGTCGGATTATAAAAATCAAGCCTCTAGTTTGTCCAGTAGAGTACGCAAGATATGTCGACGGTCTGAGAACGATTAGGGATAATGATGCCGGTTGAGTAGGTATGAAAGCTGGCGAGCTGGACTGAAAAAGACCTTTTTTTTTTTTTTTTTTTTTCGAACGGGAACCACTTTACTTTATGTATGCCTTTTTAAAGCTTGATTTTATAATAGGCTTATTGAATATTATCAGCGTATATTCCAAATTAAATATGTGCTAGAGGAAAGCAGAGCCATCCATCAGTGTATATCCCCTCCACCCTAGCAAAACGGTTCTTTAGCTTGTGTAAAGAATACATAGACGGTGATTAAATAGATGGGAAGCTAGGTGATTGATTAACATCTACGTCTGAACGTTCTCTGGATATAAGCAAGCAATAGGAAAGCCCTAGACAAAAGCCCTGCAGGATAATTCACTCGACGAGATGAACAAATATGAGAGTTAATATTCTTTTGCAATTAGGAATGGTTTTGGTACCAAGTGTCTAACCGTGATAATTAAGGGGACGCGCAAGGGCTTTACTAATATTTCCTCGAATGTTCAATCGGGAATATCTATTGATTTCTTTCTTCATTTATTTTTTTATGTGTAGAAAAACGAAGGCCGCCGTAGGAATTAGGGATAAAGGCAGTGGCAATAGTAGAGGTGACCATAAATCACGCAGAAGTGACGGTCGGCTGATCGTAGTACCGAGTCTAAGACTAATTCCACAGATTTTAGTCAAACCACACGTATGCTATATTGCATGTACCTTCGCCAGATGTGTATACCAGAAATTAGTCAGTGATAAGGTGGACTGTCTAGCGATACTGTTATCCTGTACCTTAGGTGCTTGACTATTGCTTAGATAGTTTAATGCTAGGCATTCAAGTCGAAATGCCAGCAGAAGATATCGCTCATCTTCTGGTACCACAAGAGATGTCAATGCAGAATAGATGTTCGGACTAGATTGACCCGAGGGGATCATCAATGGCTATCTCCATCTCAAATTGCGGAGGGGTCATGCAGGGCATTACTCAGTTACTCCACAAGCCTGTGCTTCTCCCGAGACATTTATCAGGACAGGCCAACCCGCTCACTAGACAGCATTAGCTGTTAAAACGAATTCTTAAACGCCAGTGGGGAAAGGATATCCGCCATTCTACCTAGCAGAGGGACAAATGTACGAATCTGTATTTGCAAGCCATGCTCCCTCCGCGGGGTGCATAGATATTACCAATGCGCCCATCCTGGTGGACAAGGAAGACTTCGAAGGTATTCATATCGCCGCTGAAGCCCTCGCGGAAGACTTCGCGCGGGTGACGGGCAAGGGTGCTTCTCTGATCATTTCGAACCTCAGCCAAGACTTCGATGCAGAGGTTGCTATTGTTCTGGGCAGCATCACTCGGTCGCCGACCATCCAGCAACTGGTTCAGGATGGCAAGCTTGACGTAACAGCAATCGACGGGCAATGGGAGTGTTACATGACAATGGTTCTTCACGACGCGATTAAAGGAGCAAAGAGAGCCCTCGTAATCGCTGGAAGTGACAAAAGAGGTGCGATCTACGGCGTGTATACGCTATCCGACCAGATCGGAGTTTCTCCGTAAATTGACCTCTGTCGTCCGATGAAGACCAAACTAACCTTGCTAGATGGTATTGGTGGGCGGATGTACCCCCAAAGCAAAGCAGCGAGATTTATGCCTTAGATGTAATCACTAAAAATGGTCCCCCGAGTGTGAAGTACAGGGGAATCTTCATCAACGATGAAGCTCCATCCTTGGCTGGCTGGGTGCACGAGAAGTATGGACCGAAGTTCAATGTGGACTTTTACAAGAGAGTCTTTGAACTCCTCCTTCGACTTAAGGTATGATACCGCGGCCTCATCTTTGTCGTCAACCATTTCTTACTGTGCGTAGGCGAACTTCCTATGGCCAGCTATGTGGTTCGGCTTTCCTCACCCAGGCAGCAGCTTCTTCATGGATGATCCCTTGAATCAGGAGACAGCTGATAAATACGGTATTGTGATGTCCACCTCGCACCATGAGCCAATGCAGAGGGCTATGAATGAATGGTTCGACGATCCGTATTATGAGCCGGAGAAAAGCTGGTCGTGGAGCAAGAACAAACCAAAGATCACCAAGTATTTCCAGGAAGGCGCTGAGCGAGCAAGGAAGTATGAGAGCTATATCACCATGGGCATGCGAGGACATGGTGATAAAGCTATGGATGCTGAGGACCCACCTGCAGTGCTCGAGGACGTTCTTGCCACCCAACGATCGATTATCAAGAAGGCCTACGGGGATGAAGATGGGGTGCATCGTAAGACTAAGCCTACTTGCACAAACTGACATAAGGTTCTGACAGTTTCGTAGAGTTGATGGCATTATACAAGGAGGTCCAAGAGTATTACGAAAATGGGCTCCATATCCCCGAGGACATTACATTGCTGTTTGCTGATGACAATTTTGGAACTGTCCGCAGGTTACCATCGGAGGAAGAATCGAGCAGGAGTGGAGGAGCAGGTGTAGGTTCGGCCTTTGCTCAGCTTGACACAAAGCTCACTGATGCATATAGATCTATTACCATCTGGAGTACGTCGGAGCTCCGAGAAGCTACAAGTGGCTCAATAGCAACTCGTGTGCGAAGGTTTGGCAGCAGCTAGAGCAAACGTACAATCGAGGAGCCAAGGACATCTGGGTCTTTAACGTGGGAGACCTAAAGCCCATGGAGGTCCCCTTAACCTTTGTTCTGACCCTCGCCTGGGATTTACGAAGCCTTCAAATGAATCAACTGCAGGAGTTCTTCTATACATTCGCGGAGCATACTTTTCATCTTGGGCCTGCTGTGTCGCAACAGTGCTCGGAATTGCTGTTAAAGTATGACCGGCTAGTCGCCCTTCGGAAGCATGAGCATATTGAACCAGATACATTCTCTCTCATTAATTATGGCGAAGCGGAGGATATTGTGCGGCGTTGGCAAGAACTCTTGAGTCAAGCGGAAGAGCTAGATAAATCGATTGCTGCGCCCATGATGCCGGCATATTTTCAACTAGTCCTTCATCCGATTAAAGCCAGTTATATCTATGTCGCGCTCAGGGTTGCGCAGGCAAAGAATCGGCTTTACGCAGTACAACGGCGCAACACCGCGAATACTTGGGCATATGAGGCACTCCACCTCTTCGAAGACGATTTTAATCTTAGCGAGGAATATCATTCCCTTCTCAACGGGAAATGGAATCATATCATGCGCCAGCCGCACTATGGTTATACACAATCATGGCACGCTCCGTCCCGAGACATGATTAGCGGCCTCTCTTTCGTACAAAACCGACAAGACTCAAACCCCGTGGTTGGCTGGATTGGCATCGCTGTGGAGGGAACTCCCGGTATTCGACCAGGACTCACTAACGAAGAATCCGATCGTACTCATCCTAGCCGTCGCGATCTTGTTGCCGGAGTGACACTGCCCTCTATGGAGCCTTATGGTCCCAAGTCTCGCTACTTCGAGATTTATTGCCGAGGCAGCAAATCCGTATCCTGGGCTGTCACATCACCGCACCGCTGGCTTTCACTCTCACCATCTTCGGGAACTATCCAGCCAAAAGGCGGCGATGAACGTGTGAAAATATCCGTAGACTGGGCGCAAGTGCCTCTCCATTTTGACGATATGTTACTTGTCGATTTACGTTCTTCATTGGGCGACTTCGAGCAGATTCACATCCCAGTAAAAAACCGAACGCTTGCTGCAGATGCCACTGGATTTGTCGAAGCAGATGGCCATATCTCAATCAATGCCACGTCGTTCATAAATCCGCCTCTATCGTCATATCGTATCCTTCCATTTATAGGTCGTACGCCGACCGGTGGCGTTGCTCTAGCTGCTGGAGCCCCGGCATCTCAGTCAGATTATCTTGAATACACATTCATTACATTCACACCCAAGGCCAATGCGACACTTTTCCTCGAGTTCACACTTACCTTGGACACTGATACCAAGGCACCCATCATATATGACATTCAGCTCGATGATAAGGCTCTAGGCTCGCACCGATTGGTATCCCAAGTAGAAAAGCCTGGCAAGCTCCCTGGTGGGTGGCACGAGTCAGTCATGGACAACATCTGGTCCCATCGTCATTCGGTAGACCTTAGCCTTCCTGGCCTTCACACGCTCCGTGTCCGACTTCAAAATGAGAACTGCGTCTTGGGGAAGATCGTGGTGGATCTTGGTGGTGTGCGTGATAGTTATCTTGGTCCTCCGGAAAGCTTCTTTCATCAAGGCAAGTATAGGTAGCTTGACGCACGGCTGTTGTAGGGCAAGCTCGGTCAATCACTCAATGATGGATCACTCTCTCTAGGAATTATAACCGAGCATTTTTACTCCATTGTGTGCACCTTTAGATGAACCAACTATGCTTAATCCCAAAACATCCAATCTGCGACCCCATAGCTAAAATTACCGTCAAAATACAGGTCAGTCCCTTCAGGGCCGTGAAGAAAGGTATCAAGAAAATCCGCTGCTTCCGCGGGTTCATCATGCCGTGTTGTCTTGTCGGGGTTGTGTGCACATCCAAAGCCCCTGGTCTCGCGTTGAGATCGCAACGTGCTAATGAACGCGGGCTCAACCGTAGAGTTGCTTGGGGGATTTGATATCCACGCCGTCAGAGTTATCTCACTCACTACAGCATGTAGTGCCCCCTTGCTCTCAAGTAATTCCGGGTGGTTTGAGTAGGCAACGATAATCTTCTCCCATTTTCGGTCCAGCTCTGTGCGCGAAAGAAACCCCTCTGTAGCCAAGCCATTCAAAATGCATATCATCGCGTCCCAGACAAAGAACGTCTTTATGTGCCACTGGAACCTCCGCAGGTCTGGATTGGCGTATAGAGCGTTGTAAGTGTCGAGGATCTTCTCCGCAAGGACGCAGAGCTCCCGTCTTTGTGCCTCGTCAATTTTTTGACACTTGAGGGACGGCATCTGACTGCGCAGGCGTACCATGTTTGCGGCAGCCCTGGTGATTCCAAGTGTTAAGATATGTACCGGGTTTATGATATCGCAGTACCGCAGATACCTCATCTCTAAGTCACTTTCAAGCTTATCTATTAACTTCTCCAGGTGTGCGTTATCTCGCACTTGGCCTTTAGAACTGACAGAATTCATCTTTACTGCTGTGTGGGCATAGAATTCAGAGAGCTCGGCTTTCGTGAGACAGAATATCATCTCAGAGGCACCGGTCTGTACGTTGGGTGGCTGCTTCATATCGGGGTATATCTGGTCATCGTTGATATTGAGCGGCTGATTCGTATCCCAATCACCCGGTGCGATGGAAATGCCAGTGCCTGACACTTGACCGGCGTAACCGTCAAGGGGAATGAGCTGCCAGAAAAGTCGCCTTCGCATCTCAACGTCGAAAGGAGGTAGATTTAAATTCTCTCCGTCGCGATGCAGTCCCATACGCTGCGCAATACGAATCGCGACACCAGTCCATATCCAGAATGTATGTGGATCTATTCGGGTGCGCATCGCAATAAGGAAAAGAACGTAGGCCTGTAATACCTGCAATTCAGTTGTTTTCAACCAAGACGCATTAACTAGTCCTTGCCGCATGGCATACTGGTACTTTGACATCAACGAAGTCCTTGTTCTCTCAAATTGACGCATGCAGTCCTCGTCGGTGATTGAATATACAGCGAAATGATAGACAGCAAATACAAGACACTCTTGCGCTCGAGTAGCTCCGGTCGGCTTTTGTGATACCATTTCGATCATTTCAGTCGTTGTGGGTATGTGCAGGACCTTGCAGAGAGGATCGACATTTTTAATATAGATTGTCCAAAGCTTCATGGCGTCTGGATAGGGAGGATGATAGCTTGAGAGGTTTTTCGACGCCCCTAGCAGGGTCGCAGAAAGCGGATCATCCGTTGGCAAGTCCAAGGCCATGGGAGTAGCTTGATCGTCTCCCTCATTGTCGGATAGCTCTCGCGTACTCACTTCCGCCACATCGAGCCACACTCGACTGTCAATGTACCGTGACTTTCCATCCTCAGATACTAACCTTCCTGTCTTTGCTGCATCGCTTTGCGCTATGTGGGGAGGGCCATCCTCGTGCACATTTTCCGGGGTTCCTCTGCAAGAGGGCGATCGTGCCACGGTTCTCGAGAGAAGGCCATTCTCCTGTAGTATGCGCTCATACCGTGCTAAGCGCTGGTACACATCCTCGCTTTCCCTACGTTTCCGCTTCCGTGGTGGTTGTGGTACCTTATAGAAACACTCGAGCTTGGCTTTTTGGCAACTCGTGCAGGATGGCATGGCCCTGTTGCATTTGACTTTCCTGCGTACGCAATGTTGACAGCTGTAGGACATCGTAGTGGAGTGTATCGGGACACCCCCATCGCTACCAGACGAAGTCTTACTTGTCGCAGGCGCGATCGCCACAGGGCGAGTACTCATAGCGATCCTTGTGAGGCCTGTCTCTGTAAACATTAGCTTGCGACAATTTGCATACCAAAGGAGTAACTTCGTGTACTGTCAAGCGAATCGTATCGCCATGTAAGCACTCACGGCTGTGAGATAGAAAGGGGAGGATTCGAGTGGCTCGGGCGACGGGCCGGAATGTCAGCCCTCCAGTTCGGCCCCGAAGGTAATCCAAGCCTCCTATTGGCTGGTCTTTGGCCCTTGAAGCCCTAGTAATATCCCCTTTGCTGGGAGTATAAAGCAGGACTATCCATTCTTTCGAGGTTGATCAGAGAATCAATAGACGAATTACGAACTCGTCATTTAAACATCACATTGGTCAAGATGTCAACCCAACAATCAGACGCACAAGATCCAGAAGCCGCCAGGTCCAAGTCTGACGACCCAACCAAGCAATGTGATCCTGACCTTGTTACATGGGATGGACCGGACGATCCAGAGAATCCAAAAAACTGGCCACGGAGGGCCAAATGGAGAAATACTGTTGCCGTCTCCATCTTCACCTTTATCTCGCCGGTTTCCTCCTCCATGGTTGCTCCCGCATTGTCCCAGTTGGGTGCAGACCTTAACATGCAGAGCGATATCGAAGTCGAGTTAGCTTTATCGATTTTTATTCTGGCCTATGCGATCGGCCCACTGTTCTTCGGTCCGGCTTCTGAGGTCTATGGCCGGGTGCGTCTCCTACAAATTAGCAACCTGTGGTACTTTGCATGGAATCTCGGCTGTGGGTTTGCGCAAACCCCAGCGCAATTATTTGTGTTCCGTTTTCTTGCCGGCATTGGCGGGAGCGCTCCAGTGGCACTTGGAGGTGCAGCCATTGGGTGAGTTGGAGAGAGGTACCATACTTTAATACCAACTAACGACCCGGTCGGTAGGGACATTTGGACCCCAGAAGAGCGAGGAAAAGCCATGGGGATCTACACTCTCGCCCCAATTCTTGGTCCAGTGGTCGGACCCATTGCCGGAGGATTTATTGCAGAGTATACGACCTGGCGTTGGGTATTCTGGTCATCTAGCGCTGTCGCCGTTGCCATTCAGGTGGTTGGCTTGGTCTGGCTGCATGAGTCGCATCCTGCTACTCTTGTCAACCGGAAACGGAATCGTCTCGTCAAACAAACAGGGAACCACAAGCTTCGTACTGGCATCGGGTCCAGAAACCTCTCCAGCACGTTCAGCGCGGCCCTGGTGCGACCGGTGCGCCTGTTCACCACTCAGCCGATTGTGATGGTGGTCGCGCTGTACATGGGCTACCTCTTCGGGACGACGTACCTCCTGCTGGCCACATTCCCGGCCGTCTGGGGTACTCACTATGGGGAGAGTCAAGGCATTGCTGGCCTCAATTATATCTCAATTGCGATCGGATCATTTATCGGCCTCTTTCTCAACTTCATCCTCATCGATCGCATCTATCGAAGGCTCAAAGAAGAGAATTCCGGTACCGGAGTACCCGAGTTCCGTATGCCAACCATGTTCATCGGGTCAGGGATGATCACCATTGGTCTCTTCTGGTATGGTTGGAGTGTACAGGGCCACAGACACTGGGTAATGCCTAACATCGGCGTCGCCATCTTCTCCGCGGGGACTATGGGATGCTTGCAAGGGATGCAAACTTATATCGTTGACAGCTACACCACCTACGCTGCCAGTGCCATGGCTGCCTGTGCGCTACTCCGGAGCTTGGCTGGGTTTGGGTTTCCGCTTTTCGCGCCGTATATGTACAGAGACCTGGGCTACGGATGGGGTACCAGCGTCCTGGCCTTTATTAGTATTGCGATCGGGTTTCCGGCTCCTTTGTTGTTTTGGCGTTTCGGTGCCAAACTGCGTACTCTGTCCGAATATGCCTCTGATTGACATTGTAACTATTTCTCTCATCCTTAGGATTCACAATCGGACTTCTTTCAATCTCTACCACTGCGGTGGCTAGAACCAGGAACTGCTATCTCATTAGCCAAGATGCCCAATCCGGCCCACGTCGAGATACCTACGAGTAAGCTCAGACTATCCCTTCTTCCCTTCCTATCATCAATTCTTGGCCAGAGTGTTTCTCGCGGTCATAGTGCTCTTTCGGGTATCCACCTCCATGGTAACCTTAGGGAGGCTCTTGCCTGAAGTAGCCCTCCGAAAACACTTGGCAATGTGCTCACTTTGACCATCGTTCTGTATAAAGAAATAAGGAGCTATTAGTCACTCGCTCCCTTAACCCTTCTAACCAGGATTTCGAGAAAATAAAGTAATAGCAACTACATCAGCAGTTTACCTCAGGCACAATATTGGTATTATCCTGAACAGTGACGAGAAATGAAGTTTTAATAAGCGCTGAGAACACAAAAGCAAGGGAAAGGCAACTTACCTGACGTTGAACTTGGGCTTGTGAGGTTGTTGGAGTCTTAGAGAATGGAGGAAGTGGGAAGAAGGAAGTACATCGATGTCAGACGACATGACTTAAACCGCTGGGGAGGAGAAGGATGTACTAGAAGACAAAGAACTATCTGGGGCCCCTTAGTATTCACTGACCAGTGATTTTCCTAATCGGTTTGTATACCTGTGTAACTCTATTTCCATCCAGGGACACGGATTTGATGATTGCTAATTTGCTATTCCGAAGATACATAGTATATCCAGGCAGTGTTCCAGGCGGTCCTCTGTTTCTACAGCAGTATCTATCTATTCAGGTTACTGTCTTTACTAGAATGGTCTACTCAGCTTCCTGTGGGCTTTTATTTATACAATGATATTACTGGAGAATATACATCTTATCAGCTCCTCTCTTCTACTGCTTTTTATATATATCTGAATACTTTGAGTCTGGGTTGACACTCAGAAAACTTCCCTCTCTAGGCAAAATAAGTTTCTGCTGAGCAAAGACAGCTAACACTCCAATTTTGTATTAGATGGCCGGCTTTTGTTAATTTTGGCCTACAATCTACTACTTAGATATATATTTCTAATTTTCTATAAGACTTCTATATCAATATTCTCTGATAATATAAACCCAATAAGTTAAAAACTCTTAGTACATAAATTGATAATAGTCTACAGCGGTTTATATAGTATAACTGCACTAATTGAATTTAATAGACTAGATATTTATGATAAGGTTTACACAGTAAATACTATAGAATATTTTAAATTTCTAATACGATAGTTTAATAAATTAAATATTTAAAAATACAGTTTAGTTTTTTAAACAGCTTTCAAAACTCTATAGTCACTTATTCTATAAATAAACATAAGAATCAAATTATGTATATGAACGAAGTGGAAGTATGCATGGACCGTGTAGTTCTATGTGAGGCTGGAGGACACTCACGGCGGGCGGCTTGCCCGCGTCTCTGGCGAATATCAAGACGAGACAGCATTAAGCTTTCCTCTTGCATCGCATAAGTGGACGTGCTGGTGGGCGATCTCATTTATGTCGTCATATGATCAATGATCAACAGGCAAAAAGGCCATCAGCTGACTGGTATCCGTCACCAGCGCCGATCTTAGGCGTCACGCGTGCAGAGGGACCATGCATTCGCCTATGGAATTTAAGCAGGCCATGACTCTCCGCATTACTCCATCCAACTCAACACCATAGTAACAGTGCTTTCGCGTCTGGTCCTTTCTCTCCTTGGGCGGTACTGGTGTCCTCAACTGCCTCCCCCTAAGCCTGCGAGCCTCCCGCGCTTCGGGACAGTTAGGAGACTCACAGCCATGGCGACAGATAACCCGACAGGCGACCCCGGCAAAGTTACAGAGTCAACACCTCTTCTTAGGAACCAACCGACCCCGTTTCCCCACACGCCCAAGGATGGACGTTCCGTCAGAGCTTCCAGCTACAATGGCGACCTTCTCCCGTACAACAGCTATTCCACAATTGATTGGCTCCATGGCTTGGTCAAGGACAGCGTGCGGCGCGGCCAGGTCGAGTCACCACCCCGCTACAGCATCCGGAAGCGTGTGGTTGTCTGGTGGGACTTGACGCAGGGCTGGGTGGCAGCCTTTGCCGTTGGCATCCTGACTGCCAGCGTTGCCTTTGCCGTGGACGTGAGTGTCGAGACGGTGGCAGACTGGAAGGAAGGGTACTGTGCAAGGAGCATCTGGCTTAACCGCAGGGCGTGCTGTTCGGTAGCCGAGTTTGATGGCTCCTGTTCCCAGTGGACGCCTTGGGCCCAAGGTTTTGGCTCGGCATACGTTATCTATGTCGGATTCGCCCTACTATTTGGCCTCATTTCCGTCGGCGTGACAATGACGACCAAGGCGACCATGCCTGCCGCGGAGGCAAGCAACGGCATAGATCAGAGTCAGTCTCAGAAGAGTGACAACGTTGCCACGGGCAAGATCCTGTACTTGGCTTCTGGTAGCGGAATACCGGAGATCAAGACTATCCTCTCTGGCTTTGAAATCCCGCACTTACTGGATCTCAAAGTCCTAGTGGTTAAGGCTGTCGGGGCCGTCTTTGCCGTGGCCACGGGCATGTGCTTGGGCAAGGAAGGCCCGTTTGTCCACATCTCGACCTGCGTGGGGTACCTCGTGGGATCGCTCGTCCCCAAGTACGCGGCAAATGAGCGAAAGATGAGAGAGATGCTCGCCGTGGCCTGTTCTGCAGGTCTGTCCGTCGCCTTCGGCGCGCCGATTGGCGGCGTGCTCTTCAGCTACGAGGAAATTAGCACCTATTTCCCACGCCGGGTCCTCTGGCGGTCATTTCTCTGCTCCCTTGTCGCCGCGGCAGCCCTCAAGGAGCTGGACCCGGCTGGGACTGGCCAGCTCGTTCTCTTTGAGACCAACTACGGCGTCGACTATGATGTCACTCACTATGTGGTATTCATCTTTCTCGGCATCTGCGGCGGTGTGTTTGGGGGCGTCTTCTGCCAGGCCAACTTCGCGTGGTCCAAGTCATTTCGTCAGCTCGGGTTGATCAAGAGAAGTCCAGTCTTGGAGGTGGCCTTGGTGGTCTTGCTCACGACCCTGCTCCAGTACCCCAATCGAATGATCCGAGATACTGGTGATATCGTCATGGAGCGTCTGCTGGTGGACTGCAATGTCGTGACGGAGAACTGGATCTGCCAGCAAGAGGCTCTTGATGAAAAAGGCGAATACTACGCCTGGTTGATCTCGGGGACAATCATCAAGCTTATCTTGACCACCATCACGTTTGGTTGCAAGGTGCCATCAGGCATCATCATCCCTGCCCTCGATGCAGGTGCATTGTTTGGACGCATGGTGGGTCAACTGATACCAAACATCTCGCCGGGCATATTCGCCATGGTCGGGTCGGCCGCCTTCCTGGCCGGGATCAGCAGGGTGACAGTCAGCTTGGCCGTCATCATGTTTGAGCTGACGGGTGAGGTCAAGTTCATTCCACCGTTCATGATCGCCATCCTGACGGCGAAATGGGTCGCCGATCGCATTTGCGCGGATGGCGTGTACGATCTCGCGCAGCACTTGCAGGGCCATCCTTTCCTGGATTCAGAGAGAGCCCTTGCCAAAGTCAGGGAGCTTAGGGCCACCGGAGAGACTGCCTTGGTCGAAGCCCTCATCCCCCCCACCGAGACGATGGAGGCAATAACCGTGTTTACTGGCCCCAACTATCATGTCGCACCATCCATTCTCCGAGCTAAGCTGGAAGGCCTCAGAGTCCGAGGTTTGATGGATGCCGGCCTCGTGTTTGTGAATACTCAAGGCTTATGCCACGGATACATTACAGAGGCTGAACTTGCCGATGCGCTGGATGCTGTTGCCGGGCTGGATGAAGATGGTAACATCAACCTTCTGGATGGCATCTTCTCCGAGCTCATTAACCGGAGTCCATTATCCGTGTCAGCAAAGGCACCCCTGGAGTATGCTGTAGAAATGTTTGACAAGTTAGGGCTCAGGTACCTAATTGTTGTCGAGGAGGCGACAGCCCGTGTGGCGGGTGTGGTGGTGAAGAAACGTCTCTTAAAGTTATTAGACGAGTAAATCTAGAGAGAACTACACAGTCAGGCCAGATGATCAATACAACATATCTTTGGCAGTTGCTGGTATGAGTGGCTTGAAGGCACATGCCTCGAATCTGGCGCCATACAGCCCCAGATTGCTTAATTGCCACTGATAACGACTCTTACAGTTATAGTATAGGATATAGTTTTAGGATTATATTAGCAGAACCTGTAGGGGCTAGAGGCTATATATAAGTTAGCACTATCTCCTACCAGATCAGTACTGGTATTACCGTGCCTTCTGGAATTGGCTCCAACATACCAGTCAAGGACAGATTCAACAGGTCTAATACCCACGATCCCACGTTTTCGCGCTAAGGAGGAAATAGATATACTACTGGAAGACAAAGAACTGTCTGGGACCCTATTCACTGACCAGAAACTTTCCTAATCCGTCTGTATACTATTTCCATTCAGGGACACGGCTCGGAGGATCGTTATTCCGAGGGCGTAGCGGTGTTCCAGGCGGTGTTCCAGACAGTCCACCGTTTCTACGGCAGTATCCACGTCTGCCAGGATGGTCTACGCAGCTTCCCGTAGGCATTCTTTTCTACCATGACATCACTGGAAAACATGTGCCCTACCAGCTCTTCTCATACGCGTCTGGATGATCTGAGTATCACCAGTCTGGGTTGATACTCCGAAAAATTCGCTCTCTAGGCGAAATAGGTTTTCGCTGAGCAAGGACAGCTAACGCTCTTTTGTATTAGGTGATTGGGTGACTGGCTTTCGCTTCCTTCGTTGATTTTGGCCTACGATCTGCTTAGATATATATTTCTGAGGCTTCCATACCAACAATCTCCGAAAATAAGTATCCGATAAGAAAAATACTAATATACAAAGTACTAACTGTCTGCGGCGGTTTGTATAGCATGACTGCACTAATTGAATTCAGTGGATTGCGTATTTGAGGCGATGTTCACACGTAGCCACTGTAGAATATCCCGAGTTCCTGATGACGAGATATTTCGATAAACTAAACATCCGAAGACGCAGCTTGGCTTCTTGAACGGTTATGGTAACTCTATAGTCACTTAACCTATCCAAAAAGATAGTGATTAATGGTATATGTATATACGAATGAATAGAGTGGGAGTGTGGACCGCATGGCTCTATGTGAGGCGGTTATGGACACCTGATGACGGGTCATTCTGCAATTTGCCCCAACGATCCTTGAGGCCATGCGAGATCTGTTGTTGGGACTGGAATCTGATTAGAAAATCGAGAATTGTGTCGATTTGGCCATTTTAACTGGCTCTATGGGTGACCCACTTCAGGATGTGCCGAGGTCTGGGCACTCATTGGGTGGATCCCTTTTTTTATTTTTTATTCTTTTCATTTTCTGGAATCCTTGAAGCTAGATCGCATATAATTCATAGACGGCGCTATTTTGCCCTACTTGTCTTCCTTTTTGTATATAGAGTTTTTCCTTTTTTCCTTTTTTTTTTTTTT
>NW_022475482.1:0-62634 GCF_009193585.1 Aspergillus caelatus
GGTATATCTAGGGTCCTAGGGCCCCCTCGATATATCGGTGTTGGTGATGGTGGTGACGGTGGTGGTGGTATCCCGCTCGGGGGTGCCCATCTCGACGCGTTCGGTAGACCACCACCATGGGGGTTTGGGGCCTCCATAGCGGTTCCTGAGGCCTCAGGGGGCCTTTCTCGATCGATTGACGCGTTAAAATGACGTGTTTAGATTGGGTGTTGATTTTGATGTTCCCCCGATTTGCCGTTATGGTGCGGATGATAGGCTATTATTTCCCTCTAGTATTATTTTTCTTCTTCTTTATTTTCTCCCTTATATCTATCTAAGGTTATACCTGGCGCTATTTATCATTTTATATATATTGCGCACTCATGCTTGTACGACCTTAGAAGATTAGAGGTGGGATTAATTCAGAAACAACGCGAACTCGCAAGTCGCCAAGTCTCGGGGACGTTAGCAACGTGAAGACAGAAGAGCAAGACAAGGTTGTGTGCCTAAAGCAAAGGGCTCCTACCACGGAAGTCAAGTATTCTGGGGAAATTGAGAACTGGTGTCTATAAGTACTAAGGAATAAGTAATACAGATTGACTGTGTCTGGCACAACTGATGAATATGTAGTTAGCAATTATCTCGAATACTCCCAAGATACTTCAAGAGTGACGTTTACAAGGATGGTCATCCATGGATTCTTCTGCGGGCTGATATGCTGATACGCATTAAGGACATTGATGATATCCTGACACCAAAGTACAATATTGATTGTGCAGCATCGAGAATAATCAAAGATTTTAATTATCTACTGCGCCATCTACTAGAATATGATCGTAACCTTACTTTGAACCTTTGATATAGTAAATATATTCTGAATCGACTAGTTGATAGTCCTACTTACTTAGACTATTATAATTATTAGAATTGGTTGATCTCGTCCGCTGTACCAGGGATGCCCCGCGTTTCGGGAATTTCAAACCCCACCCTCAACGTATAATAGATACACACACAACAACTACTCTTTATTTTGCCTATGTATAGTGATCCAGTAATTATACCAAGAGGGCACTAGGAATTGGTTGGGAAAACCGTCGGAATATCTATATGACCTCATCATCGGTAGTGTAGTCTGTGATTTATCTATTCTGTATAGCTACTGTGTATGTGATGCTCTGATGATTACGTGCCTTTCACTACCCTCAGTAGGGCAAATTCGGTAGATGACCTACTAGCGAGGACTCCATTTGACTGAACCGCCTAGTCAACTACTCTTCCCCATGCAGGCGATCGTCATCAGCTTCGATCGACATTCGTGGGAGAGCTTAACGGTGGGATCCACGGCAATATGTACTCCGTAGTTAGTCTTAGGGAAGATAGTGGGGTGTACGAGTCAGTCTGCCTCCAGATCATTGCCCAGAAGCATGACATGAAGTTCCTGAGTGGACTACCTTCCAAGGACTTCCATTACGCTCTCCTCTGGTCACGCGAATATGATAGACCGCGCGAGGGCTTTCCCAGCTGGTCCTGGGCTGGCTGGCATTCCCTCCAACAAGTTATAGATACCTACCCCAAGAAAGGCGACTCAGGGTACATGACGGAACTAGAGGATGGGAGCTACGAGCACCGTGGCCCACAAGTAACCGAGCTCGAGCTTGAGGGTTTCTATATTTCTCCTATTGAATATCCCCATATGTTCAATCGTTGTTCGCAAGAGTCAGCCCAAGTTCGTGTGGCCGCATCCACCGACTGCCTGACCTCAGAATCGGTTCATTTTCTTATCGACATTGTCGCTGATCGAACCAAGTCACACGAAGATGACCGTGTGGGTCAGTACCCGTTCGTGCGATGTAGCTTTGACTCTACCATCTACTCGGGCGAATCCTGGGAACCAGAAACCGAATATATAACGCCACATGACCGTATTCGTCTACGTGATTCCTCAGGAAACTCATACGCCAGCCACATTCCTCGCTGGGACTCGACAGACACGGTCAACTTACCGCACACGATTCGTGGATCGACCTTGACCTGGCTTCTGCGTGACGACATCGTGCTGATTAAAATTGTTGGTGTCAAGCTACTCGAGGGTGCGGATGGCTTGCAGAAGTTAGACCACATATGCTGTCTGGGCATTGATCATAGCCAGAGAATTCCTGGGCGAGTAACAAGAGTGGGAAAGATTTGGATTCCGAGGGAATCGTGGGAGAAGGCATGACCCAAGGAAACGACAGTGGAGATATGGTAGGCCATTTACCGTCCCTGAGCACAGGGACAAGATGTTAGAGCTTAAAAGAATAACATTACCCTTTTCATTTACTTACATTAAGTTATACGCCCCTAATCGCCGCCAAAAATGTAAACAACCCATGTTACTTGTATCACCAAGGGAACCTCCCACCAAGACCCTCGCTCAATTGGCAGGGACAGTAATCGACAGTGACAAATTAGAACCAATGATAAAAGTCCCACACATCGTATATGCGGGGTCTGACCCCAACAGCCGCGGATTTCCATCTGAGATCTCGAAACGGTTGGCTCTCGGGAAGTCGAAAACACGGATTCAGGCCCGTGCTTACTTGGCATGTCGATCTGTAGGACGCCTTAAACGCTATATATACCCCTCAGTGCCTGTTAAGGATGTGGAAGTTACAGCATAAACTGGATCGGCGACGGATTAAACATAATGGAATTTAGAAGTGGAGAGTTGGCGAATCCGAGAAAGAGGCCATACCGTGCTGAAGATGAGAATATCGAAAACAGTGAGATGGCCACTGCTGCGGAAGGCTTCTTTGAAGCACTTTGTATGTAATGCTAGGGTATTTAAGGAAATGTAGCTAATGGTCTTTTGAAGCGGAAGCTGGTGTCACCCATTGTTTTGTCAATCTGTAAGTATTTCCGTATGTGTGTTCGGTATGCTTGTCTAACAGAAGCAACAGAGGCAGCGATCACCCGGCCATGTTGGAAGCGATGATCAAGGCAAAGCAAGGTGCGATCTTCTAAGGACTCCTAGTAAACAAACGGCTGATGACATAACAGAAAATTCGTCCAAATTCCCTACCATAATTACTTGCCCTTCCGAATTGGTCGCCTTGTCAGCAGCTCTGGGGTATGCTCAAGTCACAGGAATTCCGGTATGATATATCTAGTGTGAATCCACGCTCCCGTACTGAATCAATATAGCAATGTGTAATAGTGCATGTGGACTGCGGTACTCTCGCCATGGGACAATCTATCCATAACGCCTCAGTGGGCAGAGTGCCGGTTTTGTGTTTTGCTGGACTAAGCCCCTTTACCCAGAACGGCGAACTTCTCGGCTCAAGGACAGAGTATGACGCACGGAGTGTACGATCCTTAGCTTGGCTGACATTAATGTAGATTCATTCATTGGCTGCAAGATGTGCCTGACCAGACGGCAATTGTTCGGCAGTATTGCAGGTACTCGGGTGAAATTAAGACTGGCCGTAATATCAAAGAGATGGTCTATAGAGCCTTGCACTTTGCAATGTCCGACTCTAAGGGACCAGTATATCTTACGGCAGCAAGGGAGGTGCTCGAAGAAGTGCGCACTACCATCTGTTGAAAAGTAAAACCGCTAATGGGGTTATCTAGCACGTGGATAGGCAATATCTTGGGGAGGAGACACTCAGTCCAATTGTTCCCAGCGCATTGCCCGAATCAGGTCAGACATACGTGTAACGCCCCATTTGGATATTGCTGACGGCACCAGAGGTTGAACTGATTGCACACGCGCTCATAAATGCAAAGAAACCACTTGTTATCACAGGATATCTCGGTCGTAATCCGCAAGCGCCGCCCTTGTTAGCAGAGCTCTGTGACAAGCTACCAATCAGTGTCCTTGAATCAGTTGGGTCCGACATGAGCATGCGTACAGATCACGAAGCCTATCTTGGCGTTACCATCACCACACACCCGGCGGTCTGCGAGGCAGATGTCATCTTGGTACTGGACTGTGACGTGCCTTGGATTCCTACCGCTGGAAAACCACAGAAAGGTAACAGACCTGCGCCCGGCTCGGTAGACCACCTATTGACTGTCTAGGCACGACGATATTTCACCTTGATGTCGATCCACTTAAGCAACAAATGCCGCGTATGTACTTACTCCAGTCTAATGGATCGCCTTGTTAATCGTCTGCTACCAGTGTTCTCGATCAACGCAACTAGCAGGCTAAAAGTCAGCTGCGAGGTTGCACTCCGGCAACTAAATGCGTTTATCGATAAGCAATGTATTGAAAGGGCAAGTCATGCTATGGCATTCGAGGCGCGCGCGAATCGCTATTTGCGCTGGAGGGAGGATCTACGAGCCCTGGAGTCCCCTTCACAGGACAGTACGATT
The DNA here is from genome assembly GCF_009193585.1 of Aspergillus caelatus. NCBI lineage: Eukaryota > Fungi > Ascomycota > Eurotiomycetes > Eurotiales > Aspergillaceae > Aspergillus > Aspergillus caelatus. Next base: position 4,339 of record NW_022475482.1, read on the forward strand.
CGCGTTCCGTACCTCGCCTCCAGACTGCGACACCACCTTCCGGATGATACTGTTTACCTTGTTGAAGCCGTTAGCAACGCAGGTCTCATTATTCAACATCTTAGTTTGACACAGGTATTTTACCAGCCTTAATTATCTAATAGTCGTTAACACAGCTCTAGCCGGGAACCCTCGTCGGCAGCGGCGCCGGTGGCCTAGGGTGGGGAGGCGGAGCGGCATTAGGTGTCAAGCTGGCCAAACCCGATTCGTTCATCTGTGCAATGTGAGTATTAATAATGAAATCATAATAATAATAGCCTAACGACGTAATAGCGTTGGGGATGGAACATTCCTCTTCTCGCAAATGGAGAGTGTCTATTGGATTGCTAGGCGGTATGAGCTCCCATTCCTCCTGGTCGTGCTAAATAATGGAGGATGGAACGCACCGAAGGTGTCAGCATTGCTTGTACGCCAGGATGGGTTGTCTTCGAAGTCCAATAGGCGAGGTGAGTCCATCAATACGCCTTTTGTCGCCGAGGAATACACATTGTCGATAGCTCAGCATCACACAGCTAACAGGTTATGGATTAGATCTCAATATATCATTCGAACCATCGCCTGATTACCCAGGGATTGCCACTGCAGCCGGTACGGCTTGGGGTGTCACAGTCAAGGAACAAGATAGGCTAGATTCAGCTATTCAAGAAGCTGCCAATGTTGTTCGAGGAGGCAAATGTGCAGTCATTGAAGTTTCGTAAGTGGCATGCCGGTCTTCAATCGGCAACAGGGCTAACAGCTGCAGAGTTCCGTCAGTATGGAAAGAGAATTGAGTGATAATTAAGCTGTTAGGCGCAGCTGATGCTACCTTAGTGGCTTGGGATTGACATTGTGCTTAACCTGCTGTAGTGTGGTTATCACGCTAACCGATACTAGATTTTATAAATTAACAACTGATAACCCAACGAGGGAAGACGTAAAGCAAGAATTCATAATATATAGAACTAACCCGCAAGCGAGAACTAGAATGTGGCATTATTCTAGCAATGCATCGCAATCTGTAACGAAGTTGGTCAAACAAAATCCATTGAGTCATGGGTGGATGAATTCACCTGCAGACGCTACCCACTAATTTTGCCTTGATAAAATCGGTCGCCCCTGGTGTCTCAAGCCATGCTGTGTGATTGAACATCAGAGATAGGGCCACCGTATCGATCACATGCCATGAAGTCGGGGGCTCGCTATACCTTGCATCTAGAACAGAACTTCGAGACGCAAGCTTCCACCATAAGATAGGATCCCTCTTCTTAACTTCCCTAAACAAAATGTCGACTTGTGTCTCTAACTCGTGAACCAGCTTCTGGCGCGCTTCATCATTCAAGGCCCTGCAACTTCTGGCAACGACCGAACTCCGAGGTACGTATGACAAAATCATATCAAGTATCTCACGAGGAAATATAGCTCCAAACGCAAAAACCACTTGATCCAGCTTCCTTATGTCCAATAATAATTTGACTTTCAGGAGGGTTAAAGCGACGATATATCTGGAATTGGCAAAACGGTCACTAAACAGGTCGAGGCGTTCGAAAGCATCAGCGTTCGTGACGTTGAAGCACAGAGAGCTTGGAAGGGGCACATTATCGCCGTACGATCCACAGACCGTATGCCACCATTTCACGAAATCATAGCATTCCTGATCCTTGTTTATACGAAGCATCAAGGCCGGGATTCCTGCCCATTCGCCCGCATGATTATAGCCGCATAATTCGAGCATATCCATGAAGTGGCGAAGCTGTGCCTGAGCTGATTCAACATGCTTGATCCGAGATAGGGCATGAATCAAATTCAGCCGTGCTGTCATGTACCATGGCGTCTGATGCCACCCGCTGGGTTGATTCGCGTCGATAAACAATGTATGACCATGATAGCACAACACTCCTTCTATCTGCTCCATCCAGATACAAGATCTCTTGACCGCCATGCAGGTAGCCTGGTGCCATGGGAGATCGAGCGTTTGGTGTTCGCGGTCACAGTACGGCATGACTTTACACCCATCGCATCTAAAGAGGCCGCATTCCTCACCACAAAGGCCGCAGCCGGAAGGAAGTGTTGTAAGTGGCATTTCTCTAGCCTTGACCATGGAGAGCAGTTAGAGATAGCGATGTGACATTTGAAGATTTTCCGATGAAACCCAACTGATGTAAAAGAAAATTAATAGTAATAAGACATAAAATGACAGCCTGTTCAAAGTTTACGTAGTATGACGGTTATAACACGTACTACGCACCACTGGGAGAAAATTTCATCAATGTTGGCTTATATAAGGGCCTTTTATAGATACCTAAGGTGCGAAGAAAGGGACATGCAAGTCAAGCCCCCACATAAACAAGTACCCTTCCAAGCAAAGCTACATCAGTAAGGAATATAGAGCATACGTGGTTTGGCATGGTTCATGTTATCTTAGTAGGTAACATAATTCTTACAGAATCGTTTCCTACTCATGAGGTTATGATCTTTCCTGTCGCGCAACACGATATTTCGTAGTGAAGATTGGGCAAAGAGAGGGGGATGAGCACAGGAAAGGGCTTTCAAAGAATTAGAGACTGCTATGGTAGATAGCCTTTGTGTTTTTCGTCCCACCTTTAACTATTAGTAGTAATTTGGAGATCAGTTTCTTGACTTGCTCATGCTATAACAAAATCATAACGACGGCGTTGGGAGACACACTAGCTGCTATACCCGATTAGGAGCGCTAGACCTAAACAGGAAAACAGGCCTCATCGCCTGGGCGGTCGGTATCTGCCGCCTCTTTGCCAACGAAGGTTCATCACCCATAATACCGCCTTCCTATTTTAGATGTATGTACATATACGGAGTACAGCAAATTTATGATTTGCTATACTAAAACATTTGCTATACTAAAAAGAATGATCCAATTCATTGAAATCCTAAATAGGATGTACCTTTATGTACGCATAATGATGTTTATACTTTGAATTACGCGATAGGGAACTCTTGAATATCACGACTAGATGGTAAACAGGTCACCTACTATATGCGAAGGATATATATTCCGTAACGGGTCGCTGTCCGTAGCAGATCGGATCTTTTAAAAGTTCTTGCACAAGGCTTGACTTTTCCTTCATACTAATTGACGGAGTTCTACTTCCTAGATACTACTAGGGATATAGTTGACGAGACATCACTGAGCGTCATAGACTTCGATGTGCAGAGTAGGTCTGAACGGCAACCGTCGTGAAATGGCGATGTCGATATGTGACAACTCCGGAACCTCCGGTTAGATCATCGATCAATAACCGTTGTGAACCTATTGAAACACAGCCTGGGGATTGAAGAGATTCTCAGTACCAATCACATGGGAGAAAAGAAACTATAAAAAGAGAATCCACTCGCTTCCGCCCCGACGCCTCTGGGAAATTGAATGAGCCGCTCATGAGAGCTACTGTGACCCTACAGGTCGCTATGATGGTTGTCCATGAGGATTTTTGTTTGTCCGCCACTGAGTTTGGAACTTTAGAAATATACTAAGTTTTAAAATCTATGGCACAGTGACCATAAACTTTGCTAGTATAACCAATCAATTAGAATGAGAATTGAAGATGTCCAACCATTCCCAGGGAATCGACAATCAGGGTCCTCGGGCCGGCAGAAGGTCCGGAAGCGAAACTCTGCTAAATCCACCGCCTTCCTGGCGCAGTGCGTTTGTCATCTCGGAAACTAGTTCTTCCGGGAGAAATGGCCAGGAATGATCACGAGGGGACGCGACCCCGCGTTTGTCAGATCACGGCTGGCACGTGCCGGGTCGTGGGTCGGATGCTCGGATCGGCAAGGTGACGAACCAATGAACTTTTCGACAAAGAAATCCAAAGGCCCGGGGGCGAATCCCGGGGTAGCGAGAGGACTTACCCGCGGGTAAATTCTAGCCCGGCGCCTACCGCCCCCAGCGAACTCCGTTTCACTAACAATTTCTGATATCGACGGGGTCTCAGCGATCCAGTTGACCCAAAGAACACTACTAGTGTTTACGTACCTGCCGCCATTCGGCTGTTAAACTTTGTCAGTTGCCAAAATGAAGACATCAGACCATCAACGAACCAATCCGGTCGGCACCTCTCAACGGGATGTTGTGGTCCAACACCGTTGCCAACCCCCCACAGGGATGAGGAGCCGACAAAATTTGCCGTCGGCATCCCTAACTATCCAGACTTGCCTGAGTTCGTGTATATAGACCCTCGACGTCCTCGCTATGTTCGCTCTTTCATCCATACAGTCTAACTTCCTCTTCAACTCCTCTCTGAACTGTCTTCTTGACATCTATCTACCTTCACACATCCTACACAATGTCTTCCACTCGCCAGTTCGACCCCAACTTCACTCCCTATGTGGTCAACTCCATGGGACCCAAGACCCCCGAGCGCACTCGTGTGCTCCTGGGCGCCCTCATCAAGCACATCCACGATTTCGCCCGTGAGGTCGAGCTCACTCCCGCCGAATGGATGTTGGGTGTCGAGTTCATCAACTCCATCGGCAAGATCAGCACTCCCATCCGGAACGAGTGCCACCGTATCTGCGATGTGATTGGTCTGGAATCGTAAGTCAAAAAACCACATAGTGATCTCCCAACATAGGACAAACCAAACTAACGAAATTTAACCAGCCTTGTCGATGAGATCGCCAACAAGATCGTCACCGAAGACGGTGTCTCCCCCACCTCCAACGTCATCCTCGGTCCCTTCTGGTCTCCCAACGCTCCCTTCCGCGAGCTCGGCGACAGCATCATCCAGGACCCCAACCCTAACGGCAAGGTCACCTTCATGCACGGTGTCCTCAAGGACATGGAGACCGGCAAGCCCATCGAGGGTGCCGTTCTCGATATCTGGCAAGCCTCCGCCAACGGCCAGTACGACTTCCAGGACCCCAACCAGACCGAGAACAACCTGCGCGGCAAGTTCCGCTCCAACGAGAAGGGCGAGTTCTGGTGGTACTGCTACCACCCCACCCCTTACTCTCTCCCCACCGACGGCCCCGCCGGTGTGCTCCTCAACCTTATGGACCGCTCCCCCATGCGTCCCGCTCACATCCATCTCATGATCACCCACCCCGACTACGCCACCGTCATCAACCAGATCTACCCCAGCGATGACCCTCATCTTGACATCGACTCCGTCTTCGCCGTCAAGGACGACCTCGTCGTGGACTTCAAGCCCAAGACCGACGACCCCAAGGCCGACCTTGACCTCGAGTACAATGTCAAGCTGGCCCTCAAGAAGCACCACCCCAACCCCAACTCCGCGCCCCCTGTGTCCTCTTTCGAGCGCTTCAACAAGGGCCAGGGCAAGCTGTAAACAGCTCCGCCGGATCTTTCTTTCTTTTTTTTTTTTAATGATTTTGATGTATAGTACAGCATTTTCTTTTATTTTTAGAACTTCAGCGAGTTTTCAGTGTTCTACAGATGGGCAAGTGATGCATGACATATCTTCGGATGTTGCTTAACGGGTGACGCCGGCGTCGCTAGGGGTTATGTCGGTAGTGGAGGATGAGGAAGTTTAGAAAAAAAATTCCCCGATGAGCTTTGCTCGGGCCTTTACGGTGATCCTTGTATATAGGGGATTCTTATATATATCCTTGTTCAATTGCATTGCATCTTCAAAAAGATTCTTCCTGCGAATATATCCGAAATCGCACGTAGAACTCTTGGTTCAACCTTTCAGTATCGTGGATATCGGTCCATGGTAGTCCTGATGAACCTCTTGGATTCCTTGGAGAGGAGTTCACTGTATACAACAGAGCGAGCCAAGAGACAAGAAAGATGAAAAAAATCATCTATCTCTAATCGACTGCCAGGGAGATGAGATACTTCATAGAGATAAGCTCGTGCAAAGAATCTCAAATCGTCTCGAAGGTCTCCAAGAAACCAATTTTCTAAAAATTCCAAAACGATGACACAATCAAACAGCTTGCCACAGTGGCAGTCCACGTATAAATCAGCAACCAAACGACTCAATGTACAATATGCCAGGAATAATACCAACAACAGACATTCCCTAAGCACAGAAAACGCAATAAATCATCACTTAGGACCTCCAACCTAACCCCTCCAACAGTACCCCACACCAGAAACCATGACATGAAGTACAAATAAACCATATTTTAGGTCCATGGCTAGTGTCCATTGATTAATATACTATACTATACTAAAACAAGTTAAACTATGCCCTAATCTTCCTATCATCTGCCCTCCTGCGGGATATATATAGCCATATCGGCAAAACAATTTTCAGCCGGATATTCGAAACGTGACACGATTCGTGCCCTATGTTCCTCACGCGCGTAAAATCTGAATTGACCTGGCTTCCCGCACCTCAGTGATGGTTCAATAGGTAGGAAGTGAATGTGATTTATTGTGGAAGTTGGAATTCCTGCAATGGATTCTGAGGTTTCGCCGTTCTTTCCTGTGTGTTCTAGATTGGAGTGGTGGGTCCAGCTGTGTTCGTGATGATCTCTTTTACTGGGAGGTTTGGGGCATTTGGGGGGAGGATCATAGGGGAATCAGTGGTTTCGAGGATGGCTTGAGGGCTGTCTAGTATTCGTAGTGAGGATTATTGTAGGATGTTCTCATTAATATCGGTATAAGCATGTACTATATGTAATTATTAGTTAACGACGGATAAATATTTAGACCCCAATTTCTGGGTGACTTATGCTGCAGACAGTACAGAGTACATAGTAAGAATGAAAATTCTAGAGTATGAGAGGCTAATTCCTAACGACGAAGAACTGTGATAAGTTGTATTGACAAGGCAGCAAAGGTCCGAAGCCTAACCCTAGGAATGCTCCATCAATCGGCACCGTCTTACCGCATTGGGCAAGTATGTCTCTGCACAAGAATGGCTGTCGCATAGAGTTGCATCAATGGAATGTCGGTTCAAATGTTGTCTCAGGCTGCTACAGATAGATGCCTACAGGAGACAGCTAGTTTGGTATTATTTATTCGACTGGTTAAGCACCCCTAGATGCTCTAAAAGAAATCCAGACACACAAACATCTCCATCCAATTGTGAAACGCGAAAATAAAGTTTACCCACCGCTATCTTAAACCAACTTCGCAGGTCCAACAACTCATTGGTAACTTCTAAGTATGACCAGAAGCACTTCTTCTTCAACTACGATACATTGCTCCGATGATGAAGAAATCTACAATCCCATCTTCGACCTTGCGGAGTACGGAGACGTATATGCACTGAAACATCTAATCGAGACCACCAACCCAGATATCGACAGTACAAATGAAGAGTGCCATACGCCCCTACAGCTTGCAGCCCGAAACGGCCACGACGCGGTCGTAAAACTATTAGTCTATGTCAAATCTTGTACCGAGTTCGAATGCCCCGAGCCAAGTTTCACACCACTCTTGCTAGCGGCCATGTACGGACGAGAGTCCGTAGTGAGAATGCTACTCGAACAAGGCGCAAACATTGAGGAGAGGGATGCGGAGCTCGGACGAACGCCGCTGTTGTGGGCCGCGGAAGGAGGGCATGAGGGTGTCGTGAAACTTCTCGTGAATAAGGGTGCCGATCTCCATGCCAGGGACAATGACATGGGCATGACTGCCCTATTGAGTGCTGCTGCACGGGGTCATAATGCAATCATTGCGTTCTTGCTTGATAATGGGGCTGATATTGAATGCACCTGCATTGAGTATAGAGTAACTCCGCTCTGCTGGGCGGCTTGGTACGGTCACCTTGAGGTGGTGAGATTGTTGTTGGAGAGCGGTGCCAATGCTAACGCGTGGAACACGCGGGATGACAGTGGCCCACTCCTTTGCTCACCTTTGGATCGGAGACGGGCTCGCCAGACGCCACTTCACATGGCAGCTGAGAGGGGCCATGAAGGTGTTGCGGAGCTGCTTTGCCGGAAGGGTGCTGATATTGAGGCGAGGAACATAGACGGCCAAACTGCGCTTTCCTTGGCGGCCAGAGACGGGCGGTTGGCTGTTGTCCGGTTGCTTCTTGACAAGGGAGCTGAAGTGGACGGAAGAGATATACGCGGGCGAACTCCATTCGCATTAGCAGCTGGCAACAATGTTGTACCGACAACGAAGTCGAGGATCCAAGATCATAAGATAGAGCACATGGATGTTATGAAACTCCTGACCCAGAGGAACTGCAATATCCACTCCGAAGATAATCACCGCCGAACACCTCTTTTGCTAGCCACCGCTGCTGGCCACCCAAACAGGGTCCAATTACTGCTTGAGCATGGGGCAAACATAGAGTCTCAGGACGAAAATGGCTGGACGCCACTTGTAGTCGCCGCAGGAAATGGCTCCCTGGAGACAACGAAAGTCCTTCTAGCAAATGGCGCGAATGTGAATGTTAAAGATGCAAATATCCGAACCCCCCTGATATGCGCATCCCGCTTTGGCTATATTGATATAGCGAAGTTGCTGATAGAGAAAGGCGCGGACATCAACTGCCGAGACGGAGGTGGCAAAACTGCACTGTTCTGGGCTGCAGGAAACGGGCATACGCCGCTCGTCAAAATGCTTCGTGGTATGAATGCAGCTTATCTTCATGATCTCGATGGCTTGTCTCCGTTGGAATGGGCAAATGAAAATGGTCACGAGTATGTCGTAAGGCTGTTACTGGGTGAAGACGTCCAGGATGAGATTGAATGGTCTGATTGGGACGATGAGACTAAGGACCTGGGACAGAGAAAATTGGTTTCCTGTCATCCATTCTGACTGACTGTATGGTGTTAAGATGGCTCTGGGTTTGACGCGCTCCGTGAGTCGCCAACTCGAAGGGCTTGGGCTTCCCACTACTGGTAAGGGAATGGTTAAGCTCCTGTGATATGATTAAATGCATGGACAGGCCTATCAGTTGGAACAGGGTAGTTAATCTTTATCTTTGATTGTTCTGGTCTTATTGGTATAGATCGGCTACTTCCTATGGCTAATGACACATTCATAGATGTACTGGTAGCAGTATCTGATTAGGAGAGGTTTACTTATTTCTCTTCCAGATGGGTTATTATACTATGAGCGATTTTCTCAGCCAGCATATCTAAGCATAAGGTTAGTAGGGGGTTCACTTCATGGGTACAAGTGTAGGGAACAAGCATACAAACTGTACTCTGAGGATGTCCAGGTGGCAAGAGAGGAAAAGCGCTGGCATCGACCACTCGAAGCCGTTCAACTCCATACACTCGGGCGTGACTATCGACAACAGCCATTGGGTCACTTCGTACACCCATCTTACAGGTGCAGGCTGGATGCCACAGTGGCATCAAGGATTCCCTTATGTACTGGATAATTTCCTCATCCGATTGGTCCTGATGCAGTGGATATGACGGGTTCCCAACAGTTATCGCTTGAAGTGGCTCACTCTGCCAAATCTCTCTCATCCGCCGGTACAACGCCACTGCAACCTCCATGTCGGTCTTTGTGGTCAGCCAGTTGGGGCTTACAATAGGCAGGTCGGATGTGGAGTTGCTGCGAATGGTCACATTTCCGCGCGAAGTCGGGGACGCATACTGATATACGTCTGCTGGTTGTTGACCCATCAGGTCACTAAAATTGCCGACGAATCCATTTGCCGGAAGATACTCCACCTCAGGCCAATCATTGGGAAAGGGTGATCGTCAATTGTGCTCTGAGACAATTTCAAGCGATGGGAATATGGAATCTTTTCCCATCCCAACAACTCTTGGGTGTTAGTCCATGTCCCTTCATATGCTATCGCGTATTCGACTCCCTGTTCGAGATAGTAGAGTTTATCATTGGCCATCCGGGTCTCGTCGATTGGGTTGATAGTAGATGGACTGTACTGCGTTCCGAGAAGGTGACCGCTACTGAAATCCTCAGTCACAGGGATGCCCACTGCTTCCATACCAGCCTTCATCCATGTTGCGAATGGGGATACATAGTTGGTATAAGACACTTGAATGGGGCCTGTGCTGTCCTTGTCGAACGCTTCTGGACGGATTAGAGTCGTTGCATTGTGAAAGCGTTTCGATGTGTCAGGGGGCGTAAACTGCACCGATTTCTTGGGTACATACCTTTGAACGGAGCGTCTGTTCTGGCTGGACAGCGGAGCAGGTAGGTTATACTGGTGGCCAGTGATTGAATCTCCAGCGATGTTCTCTGGGGGTCCGTCTTGTTTATACATGAGCTGACTGGCATTTGGTTCAAGATTTGGGGCTTCGAATTGATCGATAACAAACGTTATTTCACCCGCCGGGTAGCTGTTGTCGATGCCGGAGGACGATGTTTGTGTGTGAGGCTCGTGCTTGACTATGAACAACCAAAGTGAACATTTAGTAGTATTAGTTTGAAAACAAATAAACCTAGATTGCATAGCTGATCGGCTTCAGACCACGAGAACGCCGGGATACTATGTTACTTGTTTACTAGTGTTATTTTTAAACCTGGTATAAGATACTTTGGAATCATAGATTCGGTACATACGACCATAGGGTGTGGAGAACAGGGCTTCCCGTCCGCTCAGCCGTACTTAAGCCACACGCCGGGAGGTTAGTAGTTGGGTGGGTGACCACCAGCGAATCCCTCCTGTTGTATGTTTTTTTCCCTCCCTATTCTTTTGATTAATTAGTGTTTGAAATTATAGCATCATATAAATTGAGGACCCATATTGTGACCGTTATCGAAGTTATTTTTGGGGGCCTTTTGTTTTGGCCAAGTCTTGTTTCACTAGATGGAACTACGACTGGCTTCTGAGCTTCAACCACCGCGGAGTTAATAAGGTGAGATCCGTCATCTTTGATTATCAGGCGGCGGTTTGTTTGTCGCAGGAATGTCGCATTGAGAAGGCCGACAGTGACTGGTATACCACCTGAGGTAATGGTGGCAACCTACGATCCTGCGTGGTGTCGCCCAAACTGTCCTTTGACCAACGCGCGATAGGTGTTTTTTCGGTGGGGCCTGTTTTTTCCTTATCATAATGAGGTATCTTGGATCTTGGCTTTTGAACTTCTGGTCCCCACAAGTGGAAGATAAGAGTGGATTCGGTAGTCTGCAGGTAGTAGTCAAATAGTGGGTACATGTTGGACATTTTGTCATTACGGGCCCTTTAACGGGTCTTAATTTGAGTATTATTATGATTTGAAGCCAAATACTCAAGGTAGGTATCGGTACATGAATTACTCAGAAAGTAGATGATTTACTTTCAAGCAGCACATTGATCGTGTGATATAGAACTTAAGTTAATTAGGTTATTTTGCGTAATGTTGGTTTCCAGCACAACTCACTGTACAGATGTGTTGATGTCGCTTTTCTGGGTATCGATGTGAGAGGAATTGGAATGGAAAGCTCGATCGTTCATGATTACCAATATATGTGTTCACGTCTGTCACAGTAGCTGGTCCTGTACCTGGACGACAAGAGCGGACCAGAGAGTGGCGAGGAACGATGAATATCGGGAACGGGTCTGCGCTTGGAATTTCTGTATCCTTGGCTTTGACTTTATGATAACATCCGGGCTGTCGCGTCGCGTGTCCTCTCATAGAACGTCTTTCAGGTTGCAGAGGTGTTTGATTCGCTGAATACACCTAGTGTTACTCACTAGGTAGGTGACACTTGCATGAGGACAAGGATAGCGCGGATGGCGTTGTCACCAGCTATAAAGATCGCGAAGAACCAAGTATGTCAAGGGGGAAAATAGTACCGTAGTTCTATCGACCCCACATTCCTGGCGTGTTCGGAGAGAGCTGTAGAAACTGACCGAAGTCGAGGCCGTGCAAGCTCGGTACGTCTGCGACCAATCCCTCCAACCATGATACTTCGTCAGACGTGGGAATCATCGGCTGAATCGGTGACTCAGTGGTGGATGGTTCGTGATGATCTTCTAACAGCCCGCTGAGCAACCTAGTGTCCGAACGCCGGCGGCGCTGGTAGAGAAGAATGAGTAGACGCGCGGTCCCATACGCCTCTCTCATACTTTCGGTGTCGTAGGTGGCAGAAACAAGTTTCAGAGTCTGCATCGCTTCCGGCAGAAGCTCCAATGCTGCACTCGTATCCATCTCAAGAAGAATACTAATCATTTGAAATGGCACATTGGCCACATGTTGCCACGGGGAACAATCCGAAGCCATACGACGCGCAGCACCGAGGCTTCGCTTCAGTTGCTCCACAACTCGCTCCATTGTAGCGGGGGAGGTCATGAGGTTTCTCATATGTAAGCGCCGGAGAAGACAGAGGACCAGATTACATTGAGCGAGAATAGATGGTGGTTGAGTGTGGTTACGGCTTAACGTCTGCAGCAGGAATTCCTCGATCTCTTCGTCTTGTCGTCGATTCTCAGGCCCCAGGCTGGTGGAAAGCGGCAAGAGACCGAGAAGTTCTACTGTGAAATCTCCAGGTCTTGGCGAGGGCAGTGCTACCGCCTCGTGGGGGAACGAAACCCTGGAGAGGCCCAAGTCGTACGAGATCCAGAGATTCAAATGTTGGGCGACTCCAATCAACCGTTGCCGAGTGTCGAGATCATATAAGTCGCATGAGAAGCTTTGGTGAAGCTTGGAGGCTTCGATTAGATGCATCAACGTGGAACTTGCAATCCAAGTTGGGTATGGCGGTGCCGTCATGCGCATATAAATCACCCGGAGTGCCCACGCGGTCACCACTTCTACTGATGGGGCTGCAGACCCAATGTGTGTGTCTGTGATGGAGCGCGTCAATTCTACTAGGTGGGCTTCAGTAATGTTGATAGTAATCTCGGAGAAGAGCGCCCCAAGAGCAGCAACTCCTGCGAGCACGCCGTCATATGAATCGCCCTCTGCAGATGACTGCCAACGGACCTCCAAACGCCGAAAGAACATCGCAGAATCAATGAAACCATAGCATGGATCTACCTTAGCAAAGTAGACATTGGCCAGGGTCTTCATATGGTTCAGCGAGAGAATATCGACGATAGGTACGGCTAAAACCGTGCCAGTAGCTAGACCGGAAGGGGGGTTACGTCTACCCACGTTCCAGCCGAAGAGATTCAATTTGGGCGCATTTGCCGGGTCCATCTTGAGACCAATCTTTCTGACAAACGCCGCACCCGAGTTCGCTTCCAATGACTCAGTGTAAGAGCCCGCATGCTCAGGACTTGGCCCAGGGATGGCAGGAGGATCTACCATTATCCCAGTGGACTTTGGTTTCATTCGACGCTCATTTTGGTAGTAACAATCATAGCCCCAACTGCTGCAGGTTGAACAGGGGGATTCTCCATTGCATTTCCTTTTCCGTTCGCGACAAGGCTCACAGGCAAATCGCGATCGCTTGCGCTTTGAAGGGCCAGGATTGCTAGCCATAGCAGTCTGCATGGGGAGAAAGTAGTGAGGCGATACGCAGACAGGGTTAAAAAGCGATGGCGGGGGGACGGAAAACGGCAGAAACCGCGGGCGGGAACGGCTATTCTTATTCTTATGAGAGCGTCTTATAACCCTACCACGTGACCAAGATCTCAGTGATTATAGCATGTGATGTCTATGGGAATCTCTATTCTGATGGGAAAAACATATGTACATACACCGTTATGGCATGAGTTTCGACTTCCCCCTTAACCGTGGCCCATATTTCTTAAATACCACCGGGATCGGGATCATAATGGCCGCCAAACATCCTATCAGAGTGCCCGCCCACTGCACCCCGAGATTCTTGAACATCTGCTTGGCAAACAGTGGAAAGCCGGCGGCGACGCTAGATCGGAGAATAATGTTCGCAGCAACAGTAGATGCGGCGCTACCAACTTTGTCAGCGCTTTTAGATCTCACCATATACCAGCTTGTAACTTACAGCGGCAGGTATGAATCAACCAGGTAGTTGAAACAGGGAAGGAAGATACACAAGATGCCAAACCCGATCAGAACACCCGAAGCAGTGGGAGCAAGCCAGTGAATTGTCGAAGTAAAGCCAGTCCAGCTGAACCTAATCCTGGTGTTAGTATTGTGTCGGTTCAAAATATTCTGCCGGTCTGCTCACCAAAATACTCCCACGGTGAAAATCGGGGCACCGACAATAGCAGGCGGCAACCGCCACTCAGGGACAGGTACGTTTTTGTTCGCTATCAACTTTTTCACGTAGATGGACTGCTGAGACAGAACAAATCCGCATGCTAACACTTGGCCAATGATAAGCCCAAAAAAGGTGAGGCCGCTGAGTCCGGGATTCATTCCATAGACTGACTCGAATACGTAGGGATAGGCTACCAGCAGGGCGTACACGAGTCCGTAGATGAAGGACATGTAGAGGGAGACAACCAGGATAATCGGCTCGGTGATCAACATTCGCAATGGCCGCGTAAAATACTTTTCAAGCAACTCCTGAAAGTCAACTTTAACCACTTCTTGCTTAGCATGGATCCCCCAGTTGGAGGTCTGTTGACGGAGAGCTTCTGCCTTTGAGATGAGGAGGCATGGAGCATAGGTTTCTTTCAGGAAGAGTATAAATACACTGCAACATGCGAAACCCATGAAGGCTGGAATATAGAGTGTCCATCGCCAGCCGAGGAAGCTAGAGGAGATGAATCCGCCAATAAACGGGCCGCTGAAAGGGCCTACAAACACAGCGAGCGAGTAAACAGTGATAGCGGGTCCACGATGGATATTGTTGAAGAGGTCTGATAGCACGGCTGGAACTACCGAGAGTTGACTGGCGCCAAATAGTCCAGCAAAGAAGCGACAGATGATGACAGTTTGGATATCTTTCGCGACAGCCGATGCAATGCTGAACACCGCAACACCGAACATACCCACGGTCAGAGGTAATCGCCTACCTATCAGCTCAGAAGAAGGCGCCCAAATCAATGGGCCAGATGCAAACCCGAGGACAAATAGAGTCGTACCAAGGATCCCCACCTCGGTACTCACTCCAAACGCCTTTGCTACCCCAGCGGTTCCTGGGGCGAACACAGCGCTAGCGAATGATGAGATAAATGTGCCAAAGCACACCATGACTGAGGTATAGAGCCTGAACAAATGAAGGTTCCGGTTAGCCCAGATATCAAATAATCTGGGAAATCTACGTACTTCACCGGGAAGCTCCAGTTAAAGGGATGTTCCGGGTCGTCCGGGCCGTCGAATGTGACGATATAATCATCTTCATCTGGTAATAGTGGAGGGAAAGCTTTCCCTTCTCCCATCGACAAAGGTAAACTTGGCTCTGACCTCTTTTCAGAGATATTTGTCTAGGTCGGGTCATCGGTTAGTCTGGTATGGGTACCGGCAATCGGGATTGATCTTCGAGTATACCTGCGCCTCGATGTCACTAATTTCAACAGTGTTATCTGTTTGAGAGCCCCTATCACTGCTCTCACTCCATATTGGGAGACTCATTTTGCGTAGTGGTGCTGGCGGCAATGTAAGCCACGCACCCGGAAGTATATACGCCGTCAGATACTGGCTCTGTCTCGTGTACCGGTTAAACAGAAAAGTGACGTAAAAGCCAAATAGAGACCAAGGCGGTGGCCAGAGTGAGTCGAGTGAGATATACGGCAAAAGACATCATACTATATTGTTTTGGCCAAGCTTATGGCCCCTATAAAAAAGTACCTTCGCATTCGAGGCCCAACGCTGACACCGCGGAGGTATCGGGTATTGCGGACATTGCGAGACTAGTACTGCTTTCGGACACCTTGGTCGATCATGATTCATATGCAAAATGGCCTCGGCACGATTTTCGTCCTGAATCTCCGCAATAGCCGATTGATCTGGCTAAAAGGTCCTGCACAGGCCGAAACAGTCCAAGCATTGAAGTTGAAGGTTTATAGACACAGCCCAAAAGCCACATCGCAGCTCTTACTGAGGCATCGAAGCCACTCTGTGGATAGGTAGCGGCAATAAGTCAAATTGACTATAACAATGGTTGTTATCCGACAAAGCCACAGTACCTAGATTATTAAGGCCCTTGCTTCGCTGGTTACTGTAATAGTCTCTGTGCCCGCATTAAACGCGGGTGGGTGACAGGATATCAAAACCTGGCGGGATAGAGAGTCTATCTCTGAGCAATCCCTTCGTGGAGTGTTTAATCTACGGGTTTCTAAATTTCATACTGATCGCATGGGAAATGTCCGTTGATACTCAGGCTGAAAAGGGAACAATCACAGCAGACCGCTTGGTGTCCGCGGAGGCAGGATAAAAGAAAGAAGTTAGAGACGACCGAAGAAGACTTACTTCCAGAGGTATTAAGTAAACTATCAAATACCCATCACACGCTGACTGACTTCGCTATGTAATCCTTATGATGATATATATGTTGAGTATCCAGCATTGCAATTGAATTTTAGAGTATAATAAGCCGAACGCAACCAGGCAAATCCGAAAATGTGAACATATATATTTTTTAAAATACTAGTAGACTTGATAAAGAGAATCTAGTTGACAGTAATGACATTTATGTCAAATGCAACCGACTCCTACTACTAGCCGTACCGTCTAGCGAACATAAAAAAACAGCATAGAAGCCGACTCTAATTATCCGTACAACCTTTTGATTATCCCGGAGTCTAGTATTCTCAGGATCTGCTTTCTTACAGGTCGGACAAATGGACCCTACTGGGGATTGGTCATATATTCTCGATGGATATCCCATTCTGACGCAATCACCAACATATTGCGCGGTCGCAACTAGCTACCATTTGAGGCAGGTACTAACAAACACCTAATAGATATAACCTTAGTATTATCATTGGCAGGATATTTCCTTTCTGTATCCACCGAGTATTCAATGCAGGGTGGCCAACCAGGGTCTCCGCTTGATCAGAAAATTGAAGACAGTGAAGAAAACAAGAAGCGAGGAAATCCGAAAAAAAAAAAGCAAAAAAAGAGCGAAGGGCAAGGCTAATGCAGGAAGCAGGCTTTTAATTCCGTGAAGAAAATATAAATTACTAGTGGCAATAGCCCTTGCTAGGGCTGAGATGCAGATGTGCAAGCTGCACCCTGAGTTGGGAGGTTTTACGAGAGACTAGAACAGATTAGGTCTTATTCTGCGCCATACGAAAAATAATCCCAGCAGCAAGAGTGGGTCACTGGCGTAATTAATGAACCGATGTTATGCATAACGGTTTTTCAAGGATGACTTGGCTCGTGTCTGCCAAGGGTATCTGCATACAGCTGCAGACATTCTAGATCTCGAAGGCTCCCATCCGTTCTGTTCAAAGGCGCTGAAGATCATAAACTGCGTAGGATCTGCACTGAAAATGTTTCACGTACTGAGTACTGTCACACTATGCAGTGTCATAGTCTCGATGCATTGTCATAGCGTGGCCGCTTCCTCCGGCAGCCATTCCCGCTGTGGTGGACTGAACTGGGAACCCTAATTCAGCTTCCAACTGTAGGCATTTGTGTTTTTTCCGTGCCGTAGACCCACTAATATTGCGATTTGGTATGTAAATTTTGACAATGCATGTCAATTATGACCACTGCACTGTCACAGTTCCTCCTTTTCGAAATACTTCAAGCTGATCCTTAGGTGACGCGTTGAGCATCATAATGTCAAATCACAAAACCGGAATCGTGCATGACGGTGATGTTTTGAAGAATGTGTCAACCACTATAGCTGAACTGTGACAGGGAGTATGGTATCGTCGTGGTCCAGACTCAATGGCACATCGAGATGCCAGGGAATTGTTACAATGCTGGATTGTATATATAAACGGTCGAAATCAAGAGTTTGATGTTTGAACCAACTTCTAAAATCATCAAATCACAAAAGCAATTCAAGTTCATAGATACCCT
The DNA here is from genome assembly GCF_009193585.1 of Aspergillus caelatus. Taxonomy (NCBI): domain Eukaryota; kingdom Fungi; phylum Ascomycota; class Eurotiomycetes; order Eurotiales; family Aspergillaceae; genus Aspergillus; species Aspergillus caelatus. Next base: position 22,072 of record NW_022475482.1, read on the forward strand.
TGACAGTTTTCACCAGCACGATTCCGTTTTCAGAGCGGTCCTCTTTTATATTATTCCAACACAAAAGTTCATATCAAATTCCAAAAGGTCTTTTCACCATGAAGTACTCCATTCCAGCCACGCCCTCCGGTACCGCTCATGCCCACGTCGCTATTATCGGCATGGGACCGCGCGGAACCAGCGCGCTGGAACGTCTCTGCGCTTCTGCTGCAGAATTCCTCGCGCCTGGTGCGCGACTAACGGTTCACGTCGTCGACCCTTCGCCCCCAGGAGCCGGCCGGGTTTGGCGCACCGCCCAGTCGTCGGAGCTACTAATGAACACGGTGACTTCCCAAGTTACCTTGTACACTGACAAGAGCGTGGTTTGTTCGGGACCGATACGCTCGGGACCAAGTCTGTATGAATGGGCAACCGATGCTAAGCTCGGGCTGGGTCCGGATGAATACCCAACTCGCGCACAGTACGGCCATTATTTGGAATGGGTCTTCCGCGAGGTAGTTCGCAACGCCCCACCTGAGGTTGAGGTTGAGGTCCACGCTGCCCGCGCAGTTAGCCTCGACGACACGCCGGATGGCCGCCAGACGCTTACCCTGTCTACCGGCCGCACTTTGTCTGGTTTGTCTGCTGTGGTTCTCGCTCAGGGCCATCTACCGCTAGTCGCCGATGCACAGCTACAGCAGCTCACTGCATATGCCAATCAGAATGGCCTGTGTCATATCACACCCTCCAATCCGGCAGATGTTGACCTATCCTCCCTCAAGCCTGGCGAGCCAATCTTTCTGCGCGGTCTCGGTCTTAATTTCTTCGACTACATGGCCTTGCTGACTACAGGCCGTGGCGGTCGGTTTACTCGTACACCTAACGGATTGCGCTACCATCCCTCAGGAAGGGAGCCTCGTATGTACGCTGGCTCACGTCGCGGCATTCCGTATCAAGCACGCGGTGACAATGCCAAGGGCGCATACGGTCGTCACATGCCACTCATCTTCACTGAGGAAGTGATCGATGGTTTCCGCCAGCGCGCAGACTCCGGTAACGCGCCAAGCTTCCTGAAGGAAATTTGGCCGCTTGTCTCAAAGGAGGTAGAAACGGTCTATTACGAGGCCTTGTTGAGACAACATGGATTCGAGCTCGGTGAATTCAGGAATCGTTTCCTTGCCACTGCACACAAGAGCCCTGAGGAAGCTAATGTCCTCACTGACTTCGGCATTACTGAGGATAACCGCTGGTCCTGGGACCGCATTTCCCGACCATATGGCGAACGCACCTTTACAGCCGGTGCCTGGCGGGACTGGATGTTGGAGTACCTACGGGAGGATGCCAAAGAGGCCTCTCTCGGAAACGTCAACGGACCTCTGAAGGCAGCACTGGATGTGATGCGCGATCTGCGCAACGAGCTGCGACTCATTGTGGACCACGCCGGATTGTCAGGTCTCTCACACCGGGACCACCTGGACCGTTGGTACACACCACTGAACGCCTTTCTGTCCATCGGACCCCCTCGTCAGCGCATTGAGCAAATGATCGCCCTGATCGAGGCCGGCATTCTGGATGTTCTTGGCCCACGGCCACAAGCCCGTGCTGAGGACGGAGCCTGGACTGTGTACTCTCCCGAAGTGCCCGGGCTGAAGGTCCGTGTTACTACCCTCATTGAAGCACGTCTGCCGGAACCAAGCCTTAGACATACTGCCGACGAGCTTCTCTCTCATCTGCTGAAGACGGGCCAGTGCCGCCCTCACACCGTCGACGGCTACGAAACTGGAGGTCTCGATATCACGCTCAGCCCGTACCGTCTCATCGACGCAGAAGGTCGTGCACATGCAAGGCGGTTTGCCGTCGGTGTCCCCACTGAAGGTGTCCACTGGGTCACTGCAGCTGGAGCAAGACCCGGTGTTAACTCAGTTACTCTGTCAGACACTGATGCGGTGGCACGAGCTGCGCTATCTGCGGCAGTAAGTGGAAATACCGTTGTGGAGCGCCAGACGGAGATCAAGGCTTGGCCAAATGTTGAGGTTTCCGAGGTTACTGTTCTGGAAGTTGGAGTCTGAACCAAAATGTTAATGAAGTTTTACAATTTGTGATTTAAAATGTTGGCGCATGATAGATATGAATTTGAATACAACTTTTATTATTTGAAGAACTTGATGTTGCTTTCGACGGGCTCGCAATCGGTGCATCTAGTAGTTTTATAACATTCCAGTCCTTCGTACTCTTATCGTCCCGTTCTCCTGACATACATTATTCCCTTTGCCGCTTTCTTCTTTTCATTATATTGGTTGGTCTTAATTAGCGCTCGAGTGTTCGAATGCTCAGAGGTTAACCTGCTCTGCATGGCGAAGTTCATGAGCCAGATCCTGACCACGGCAGGCGAAGAGGATCTGCCTTACGTTCCGACTGTGATTCAACTGAGCGCCCATATGACCATCGGAGACACATAATAAGAGTTTAAGGGAAAATGCTACAGGAAGCTTCGAAGATATGACGATATTGTGAAAGCTGTCTATTTAATGGCAATCATACAAGGTAGACTCCGCGGAGGACGGACCCAACCTCAATATCTAATGATATATTTCAAAGCCCAGTCTCCTCAGGTCGCTTATATTCACCCTTTTCAATCATTTCATTAATCGTCCTTTCTGTTACCATCATCGCTTCAACACCGGCAGGTGTGCCACAGTACACTGTTGAATGCAACACCGCCTCTCTAATCTCCAGTTCCGAGACACCGTTGTTGATCGCGCCGCGAGTGTGTAGTGCCAGCTCCAGCCACGCTTTCTGTGCGATAATTATACCAATTGCTACAAGCAGGTCAATACGTGCTACATTTAATCACCCATGGTAGAGAGAAACACTTACTTAAGAGACTGCGCTGTTTCCTATCCAGGCCGGGGCGTTGCCAGACATTGCCCCATGCGTACTCGGTGATGAGCTGTTGCCCTGGCCGCGTGAACGGCGTTGCATTGTTCCACGCTCGGTCGACATACTCATGACCGAGGACGGCCCGGCGCATCTTGAGCCCCTCTTCCAGGAGTTCTCGGTGCAACTCGTCGATTTTCGGATCAGTGGCCATTGTAGCGAATTTTATTAGGTAATAAAAGATACGATAATGGGAGTCTGGGTTGGCAAAGCAAAGGCCGTGTGCCTCAGTTCTTCTCGTAAATCACGGCTGATAGATTTAGACTTGTTGAATCACGCTTCCTCAAACCGAGGGCAGATGGAAGCGCCAAATATGCCCTCATATTTACTTCACATGGGGAATCTTCAGCAGTCCCCCGAGTCTAGCCAAGGCAAGACCCTGTCACCGAGATCCACTGTCTGCAGTCATCGCGCTAACATGCAACAGATCCACATGCACCAAATCCTGAACTCAAACACGCAGCGAGTGTCATCGTATTTATGTAACGAATGTTACCGGTCCTTGGCACATGCAGAGTGGGTCTTGTTTTTCTCGGCCCGCAATAACCGTTCCGACCCGTAGCCTTATCCACGGCCCTTCCGCAGCTACCACAATTGTGCCGTAGCCGGTCTCAATGACCACACCAACTCCCGAGTCACACCTTCCGCCTGCGTCTTTCGGCACGGTCTTGCCTCGTTGTAGGACTTCTTGATGCCTGGGGCTTGCAATGTGACCCTGAGGGAGACATGTACAATAGTAATGTTGAGTCCACATCCCGTTGATAGACATTAGTTTTCCATTTCCTTTTCCTCTTCCTCACTGGGCCCTATGGAAGCTTGACCGCATTAGGGCAGTTGAAGCAAATCTCGCTGCGTGTACCGTGATGGTTCAGTATATTTAGGCTTCGACATGACTGGTCAGTGAGGGAACTACATATCCAATAGGTTGACTTATCGAGAAAGCAGCTGCAGCTCCTCCTACCATTAAACAAAAACATTCTTTGGACTGGCTTGATGACATTGAACATGTCTATATACGGTAGGATGTGCGTCCCCCTAGCTATCAATTCGGTATCTGGCTCGAAGGCGCTTGTTTTAGGGCTAGAAGGATCATCTTTAGGTGAGGTCCCAGGACGAAACCGCCGTGGTGCTCATACAACACTCAAGAGAACATTGAAACAGTCAGGCAACACCAATGTAAGAGAGAGAAGAATAAAATGGAATATGAACTACCAGGACGACATCAAAGGATTCTTTACGGAGGAACGAAGTGGCAGACACGGAAGCATTCAAGAATTAAGACTACAAGCAACCATTCCTCACCAATTATCCAGAAGTATCTTCACCGTTTACCTTGTTTCAGCATTCCTAGACAGGCGGGTTTCTCATGCCGGCAGCCACCCAGGACGAAGTTACGACAATGTATATCACCTAGAGAACAAGCACCGTTCGAACCTGTACGAAGCGCTTAGACGACGCTAGCAATCCAGCCATGCAAGTATGCCAGCATCCGACTCACTTTTGGGAGAGAACACCAAGCTACCTTACAGCGGCCAACTTGTGGCGACTATAGAAACTCGAAGGTATAGCAGTGGAGGAAGTGCTAGACACGCTTGGAAAGGCAACTCAGAACACGATAGCGAGGTCATTCAACCAGCCAACCAACCTGTTTTTGCAATGACTTCCAATCCCCGCGAGGCAACGGAATGAACAATATATTTCCTCTAAAACGCACCCACACTACTTAGTATCCCGTGGTATCACGGCCCCACTGCCGATCCGAATCATTCCCTTACAGTTTGCTATCGGTCACGCGGATGACTACTCTAGAACTTCGGCTGATAAAGAACTAACCACGGCAGCTGCAGACGGTGAAGACGCGGCGTGCTGTTCGACTTTCAGCTATACAAACCCCACTATATGATTCGTTAACAAGTGGCCTATACGGACCATGTTGCTATTACAGCGTGCTTGAAACTCGTCAGGCATCCGATTGGATTAATGAAGCCTGCCTCACCGTACGAAATACATTTGCTGTGCAGGATTTTACGCCAAGGCTACATCGCAGGCGAGCGATTTTCGAAGACACCCTTTGCCAAGAGAGTATTAGCTCATATACCTCACCGACGCGTGGAAGGATCACGACGCCAAGTAACAGGTAAATCTTGATGGGGCCAGAGAGGAATGCATGGAAGGGCAGAGGCCTAACACAAGAGCTCATGCCTTGAGGACGGTGATAATAGGGCCAGCTACTAGAAAGGTTCTGCGACTCAGATATTGCCTAATATTAAGGAAAGGAGGAAAAGTAAACAGCACATGGAAGGACAGGAAACCATGACAAGTACCGCTGCCGCGAAGCCCAGCTATTACACCCTACGCGGCTCTGCTACAAGGTCCAGAATCAAAGGGCCAGTATTAGTGGGACCGGACCATGCGTAGTTTGGACACAAAATTGCAAATCAATGCTCTAATTACCAAATGTAGAGGAGCCGTTTACGACAAGACAGAGCTTGTTTAAAACATAGCCTTCTATAGCATAAGTGGTAGTGAGAATCACACCCAGTGTTCGCATGACTTGCCATATATATTTTACACTACTAATTAGGCATGGCATTTCAGCTATTTCCTAAGGATCTTATCTAAATCACGATCCCACTATTGTGGGATGAGTGCTGCGATTGATAGATTGGAAAAGCTCTAATGGTACTCTTTTCGAGAAATAGAGCGGCACTACTGCAAATTACATGGTATGTTCCCTTATCTAAGCTTATTTTTCGAATCTTAATTCCTTGTCCATGTCGCACAGGGTCCCTACAGGCGTTCGCAGGTGGCTTGATGGTTCTTGCTCGGCAAACAGGTCCGACACACCCGTCAGAATAGAATTTTTGTGAAAAAAAGGATAATTGACAAAAATCAAGCATCAGAAGGCGTTTGGTCTCGGCGGCTTTCGGAAGTTTGAAGCTTTCAAGCTGCCCAGGCTTAGATTCCTTCGGAATCCTTCAGTTCATTAATATCTGCCTTAATTCCCCTCACAAACATTAATTGGCATGGTTACAGTTTATACATTTGGAGCTGGGATCGGTAGTCACTTGGCCAATTAGAATTATTAACGTTAGGTAACAGAAACTGGTGGTTCCAGGTAGTTTTCATGCAGACTATATATAACAAGGCCTAGTTTATAGTTGGCTTTGCGTCAACGCGCCTACCTAATCCTTCTCCGAGCTCAAATAAATTAGCCTCCGGAAATCTCAATACGGAGTATGGTCTAGGAAACCTGGTTGGTCCTAGCGCACCTTTACATATTTTGAAACCAATGAAGCATTCTCCAGACACCATCCATGTCCATCACATAACGCCATTTGCTAACTATCATGCTTTGTAGAGACCCTGCAGCACGAGTTTTTTGAGGTTGGCCGTATTGCGTAGGCCTCTTAGGACGCAGCGGTAATACCATGGCAGATTCTAGAAAATACCATTTTGAGAAATCCTAGGCTCCCCACGTTTTAAGATCGATTATCTTAGCACAAGTTGTTTTTATAATGTAGGTTTCAGTGTTCTTAAATTAGCCTATCCTAAGTGTGGCATAGCTGTGCTGTGGGTTCCCCAAACTCTCCTCTTTTCTCGGCCACCTGCAGCAATTGAATGCTAGATGAAAGCTAAGTGGTGGGTATATGTCTAGGTAGTCATGGCCGAGAGAGGCCCTGCCAAGTCAGGTAGGTAGGATTCCTCGCGTCACTAATGCAGCATATTGTGATTGTTTGAGCAATTGCCAATCCTTACCACCCATGATCCCATTTCCGGGCCGGTAGATCAAGGATCTAGTCGCCACGCTGCCAATAGCTTGGCCATATATGAAGGTTCAAGCTCCCATTTTGCATCTATTATTTCCCAAGAGTCAAGCATCAAATGGTCAATAGTGGACAGAAAATGGGATCGTCCACACATAGCATATCCATTATGGAAGACAGACTCGCACTCGAACGGCGGAGGGAAAGGAATAGACTAGCACAGCGGAAGCATCGTATGGCGTACCCTATACCTACTATGCATCCATCCAGCTAACTTGGCATAGGTGAAAATGCAAAGTTAAGGAGGCCACGGCAAGCGAACAGCGACAAAACGCTACCTGAACAAAATAGCCAACCAGGACAGGCACGGTGCACCAGAAGTTCAGGAAGCAATAGCCAAGAATGCCCACCATTCTCAGCCTTTCTTGGCCCAGCCTTGGATTACAACATTGATCACCTGTCAGCAGAAAATTTCTTTCCCGATGTGGTATTCTCGCCGCATGTTAACGAATACAGCCGCATGGATCTGGCGTCTTCTACGGCACCGCTGGACCAACAGCAGCAACTGGAGCTCTCCCCTTTCACTGTGGACACCATATTCCAAACAAGCCCGAACAAATGTAAGTGCCTCTACCACAATGCTCCTTTTCAACATCCTTGCCTAACGCTGCCTTGTAGTCAATGCTCCTTCTAGCTTTTGTGGTAATTGCCATGCTAGTGCCAAACCACAACTAGTATCCCAGAGCGACCCCAGATCCACCGGAATATGCGCTGCCAACATGCCCACCCGGCCGATGGGCTACTATCAAAACACTGAGACGGTCCGCGCTAGTGGGGTCGGATCTAGAACCTGGACAACGCCCCTCCATATTTCCGTTAGCCGCGGACATCTCACAGCTGTGCGCCTTCTCCTTGACGGCGGTGCCGATCCTAACGCCATTGACGGAGAGGGCTCCACTGTGCTTCATACGGCGGTCCGAAGCAGCCATCATATTATTGTGCGCGAGCTACTACGGCATGGCGCAGATCCGAGCGCCGTTGACGCGGCAGGCTGGCTACCGTTGCATTATGCCGCGGAGGCCGGTGATGAGAATTGCCTACGGGTCTTGCTGCAGCCAGGTGGGGAGTAGAGCAGGAAGGATCTCGCACGAAGGTCTCGGGGGAAAGGAACCCTGAGACATTAGGCTCAAGCTCAAGTTGGGGGTTTCTTGCATTGGAGTTACCCGAGTAAACTAAGGGAGCTCTAGGTGGAGGCTTCATGTATGTACTTTTTTCACGTCGCGAGTATTTTAACATCGCAAAATATGATGAGTGAGCTGGACTTGCCCCTCGCCTTGGCGTTGATGCTTAGGTTACTTTCACAGGTTTGCTATTTCGCCATCGTCAGTCAGCCAAGAAAATTAATTATCGGTTAAGCACTAGATATTGGGAGTATAATCAACCACGTTGCATTAGCGTGCTTCCGGACTTTCAAAAATTTCCGTGTTCATGAACTTAGCTCAATAACCAGGATACATTAAAACCCGGTTTTAGGCAACCAATTCAGCCATTCAAATTACTTATATCGGGGGATTGCCTATAGAGGGGTTTTAGTGTACTTGCTTGGAAGAAGCTCGGTTTCAGCATTCTATCAACAACAGTTGACAGTGCAATTGTGGAGTCATATAAGCACTAGTAACATCAGGTATCCGGAACAGCACCTGGAAGAGATCTATATTTTCCGATTTTCTCCTCAAATGACTATGATCTATTGGCTGTGGTTACTGTCTCGATCACCGGTTAGACCCACTTGGGTCGATCTCGGAATCAGCTGGTCATTTAGCATGCACCGTAAACCCTCGTTATAAGGAAAATTGTGTAGCAGGGTAGGCAATTCCATACGCCTTATTATAATGAGCTTCATGGAAGTCTACTTGGGAAACGATTTCACAGCTGTCGAGAGAATTCTCACCTCACGCCGATTCTTCATATTGAATTTTGCGTATAAAAAACTTCAAGGTGATATACGAATTAACAATATACTTACTAACGAAGGCATCTCTAAAATTAAAGAACTTGGGAACACAAGAGCCGCCAATGGTACATGGTATATAATTGACATTTAGCATGGCCTAGGTCATCTAATTTCATTGGCTATCAGTGAAGATCAGATTACAGAAGCAAGGAGGAAAAGGCAAAGAGAATAAAATTCAAATCGACTATTAGAATACAAGAGAGTGGGACGAATCAAAACCCGTTCTCAGCATTTCCAGGATTCCATTCCTCCGGTCCTATACTTGATTCATCTATAACGTAATCGGTTAGCGAGCCACCTCTGTATGTGCTGAAGAAAGTCTGGACAGAATTGATGGATTTCACGAACGTGATTGGGGCCTCAGTGCCACCGCCAAGGCGGCTTGTTCCACCCTGCAAAGTGTTCTAGGCTGAAAGGGCTCTAGCAGAAGTACGAGGGTGGAGAATAATGCCACATACATACGAGCATCATCTCCACTCTTTCTGAGAGGTATAATGGCAAAATTACTGAATACGAGGTACCGTCCATTCATTGCCAAGCTGAATCGCGTATTATCCCTCAAAGCGGTAATGAACTGCAGGTCTATGCGCTCTGACTCTATGAATCTTCCTTGATTTATCTTATGAATGTCAGCATGATTAACTGGCCAATGGGGAATGTTAATGGTCATTGTGCACATCCTGGTATGTGTCAATAACAGGCTGGTAACTTAACAGAATATCTAGATCCACATAGCTGTGACTACGCGCGTTTGTAAGGCTCACATAACCGCCACGGTGCATTAAGCCTCACATGTGATATGGGTACTCGCTCCTGAGACTGTAAGACATTCGCATGGAGACTCGCTGGCCGGATATTACACGGGGAGACACCGGCCGAGACTGTTTGGTTTGAAAAGGCATTGACTCAACCTCCGAACACATTGCCCAGCTCCCGCGTCTATAACGGTCCCAAGTTAGTCTAGAAAGCTTGCTAATGCCAATTGAAGTACGCAACCAGGATGTCACAAGTTGCCTGTGAAGCACCCTAGAACAGGACAGCTGAGGGGGTAGAGAATCAAGGAAAATGTGGAGCTTCCGGGGGCCCTGCTGAATATGCCCACGCGTGATATACACTTCATTCGGGCAACTTAAGATATGGCTGTTAAATACATTATACGCTATGAACAGTTGGTCCCCTGTGAAGGCTTCTTGTGACAACCGCCCTGGAAACAACTATGGGCTCCCTAAAGCTGCTATTTTACGGTATCTACGCCGGAGCTTCTGGGCTACGACGCTTATGATGACGCCAATGGGGAATAGTCGGCCAAGCAGGTGTCATCATTGGGCCTTGATTAGGGACGCATTTCTTATATTTAGTTTGTCTGACTTTCTTCTCACACTGCGCCCCCTGCTAACATTATTACTCTTTCTATCTAGATGTGTGAACAAATCTAAACATCAAACCTTTCGCAGTCCAATTCAATTCAGGGCCCCGGGGTGAACGAAAGCAGCTTGCAGCATTGGTAGATGCTAACCAGATTGCTATCTCGGATAGGCCTTGCAGTATCATCCGGTCCATATGTTTCTGGTATGGTCTATGGATACTTGGCACCCGATAAGGTCTAACTATACGTCGCTATTTGTTGAGTTCTGTACTACGCTATAATGTACCGTACTGTACCTCACTACCCGCGCTTCGTGCACGTACCTAACCGTAAGGCATTTTTGCTATTGATTTCCTTGAAATTATAGAAGAATTCTTGAACGTAATTGTCCGTAGGAGGTCTTTTGTCATAGTGCTGCATTACTGGGAGAAGAGATATAATCGGGAACCGCCATGTAAGACTTCATTTCCGATGTGTATGTAGGAAACATCGTCTTTGCAATATACCTCTGACATTTGTGTTATATTGAACACCCAAACCAGGGATTATAGTGGATCACATACTCCAGCGATGCTGTTGATGAAAGTCTTGTGGTCGCAGGAGGTTATAACATCTATACATCCCGACGCCATTCTATAGGTGGATGCACGCCAGTTGTCACCTTTTACTCTTCCTCCGACCTTCCGCTACGCAAAGTTGGGCTCGTCTCATCCTTCTCATTTATGGCGGGCTATAACGCAGTGCAATGTCTGCATGCGGTAGACTCGACCATGGTCAATGGGATTATTGATTAATTGGGTCCACCAGCCAAGGCCCTTGGCGTGATCATCATGGTAAGTGGATTGTCCCGTCTCTTTGGGTCCATGTAAGGCAGACACAAGTGGGTCTATAATCGCTATTGCGCTATACTCAGAGTAAGATAGGGTGTACCCCGGATAAGGAGTGATTCGTTATCAGTTATGGAGTGATAGATTCAGCTATATCCTTTATGGATGATAAGACGCATCCAAAGGTCCTAGTTTTTTTCCATTGGTACGACTCGCAGCTCTAAATTGCCAGACCACCCTACCCGCATTATGCCATGACCGGCGACCTTTTGGGTTGTATTCAGTACAGAGCCGGCGCAGGCCTTATGGCTGGATCACGACGTCGGTGCCGACACAACGATTGCACACAAACAACTGTGTGGGATCCACTCGTTGCTTGATCGCCAGCAGCCGGTCGTACTTTTTTCCCCAAAAGACATTTTGCCAGTCGGGTTCGTATCTAGAGCTTCTGTGAGACACTTGCCTTAATACCGTTTATGTACGTTGTATACTCACGGATTGGCTTCATTCACATATGTACCTCCCTCTGAGCCGACTATTCCTGTAAGTCGTTTGCTCAACTGTACAGTTTGATGCCGCTTTTCCTGTTTTTCGCTGTCTGTGGCGGTATCTGCCCAATCCACAGACACGCTCAGAAGACCGTGGCTGTGTTTCCAGACGTCATGCACGGCAGTATTGTCGCGCTCATCGTTGTTGACTTTACCAACTGGACAAGGGATGAGGAATGAGTACCATGGATCACAGGTTCTGGAACATCCGAACACTTACTGAAATTGAACCCTGCCCCCCCTTGCTTGTTACTCACTATAAACTCTGCCAACTCTTCCGCCTTTTCCTGAATCACCTCAGATGTCAGCAACCGGGATGTGTCCTGGATATTCGTTCCGATATTAGGGTCTCGAAGGAAGGTTTTTACATATCCGTCCCAGGTCGACGGATACGCGGCGACCTCTCCCTGGATACCTGGAAGCCGAGACAGATTAAAGAATGGAGCAAACGTTTGATTGAAATCTGCGATTGTACCGTTGGGCTTAAGGAAGAGAGCGGCGAAACCATTTTCTAGCGTCCCGTATCCTGTGTAGCCCGCTTCTGTGATAGCCGGTAGCAGCTTGACAGATTCCGCTATGACGCGTTTGAAGCTAGATGTGTTCGTTGCGTTTAATTGGACTAGACCCATTGTGAGGTTCTGTGGGACTGGATGAGTTTTGTAGGTGACCGATGTGACGACCTGACAACCATAAGCGTTAGCCTGCCCTTCCATTCACGGTGAATCTAACGCCTTCCATATGGACTCACACCCCAGGCACTTCCACCTCCACCTCGAACAGCCCAGAAATAGTCCGGATCTGTATAGGTATTCAGCACTCGGTGCTCACCATCAGCGGAAACAATGGTCATTTCCAGGAGATCTGCAATGTATTTAGCATATGTGCAACAGCCAAAAGATGTCCTCCCACTTACTATCTGCTGCAAGACCATAATAATGCGCAAAGGGCGAATGGCCACCCCCAAGGACATATCCTCCAGCAGCACCAACGGTGCGCGCCGAACCGCCAACGACCAACACTCCATGTTTTGCGGCGGCTTGGTACACGTCTACATCGCCACGTCAGGGTCCAGTCTCATGGTGTCATGTCTGACACTTGACTTACCAAACCATTGCTCACCCGCCTGTAAGGTTACTGCGGGTATACCACTAGTGTCAGCCGGTGCACCCTGGGACGTGAATGAATCGTGGAACTCAATGCCCTTCAAATTATGCGTCCAGATCCCAAACGATCCTTTTCCGCTTGAGCGGCCGAGGCTAAGATGAATATTATTAGCGAAAGCCACAGATTATGTGCGGGTAATAGCTCACTGATCATGACCAGTATTCTTCGTCACCAGCAAGAGATCTTTCTCACTTGCAAACTTCACAGAGGCCTGGATATCCTCCATACTCCCCGCACGCACCATATAATATGGTACTAAATTGACAGAATCCAAGAATAAGCAACTTCACAATAATCCCTCTGATCAAGATAACTGAGGGCGACTATACCTATCCCTTGGTCGCACGGCGCACTGACAGATGTATTAATGAAACACTGTCCAGTCTGTCCCATTTCCCATACAGTAGCAGCATATGCCCCTGTTTGGTTCGTTCTCCAGAAGCTATCCAGCCAGCTATCCTTTGCGACGGTGCATTTCTCTGCATTGTACCGCTCAGTGTGGCACACTGCTGCAGAGGGTACGGAGCGAATCAGTCTTCCACCAACGGTGGCGTTGAAGTCGTTCCATGTTTGAATATCTGGCCAGCAGTCGTCTCCGTAGGCACATCGGCGCCGGGGCTGCGTTTGTGCGTCAGTTGCGACGGAGAGAATGCCGACGGCTGTGAGGAGATGTTGGAGCATGAGTATTTAATGGAATTCGTTTCGATGATATTCTAGTTTATGAGTATGTGTAAGAGCAGGAGCTTGAATATATATGTTCATAAGTTCCTGAGCTGCTGCTTTGATACAACTTGCAAAGCTGACCTTGCAATCATATTTATATCTAAACCGACATAGCTACCAAGATATAGGAATACGAGACTTGCCTGATTCGGCATCACGATAGTTGGTTATTATGGAGATACCATGTAGATCAGTGGTTGAACCGAATACGAGCAGCTCCGAAGTTACCGATATTTCTTGGCTACGTTGCCCGAATGGATGAGAGGAACGTGGAAGCCTCATCCACATTGTTCACACGTAAATCAACGACATAGCTATTGACAGTCCCTTATGCTACATGACGCAATTAAGCGTATTCTAAGCACACCAACGCTAAATTGGGCAAATATGCCAAGGCTCGTACACGATGGTCTGGAGAATGAGACTATCACTAGGGCTGTGCAGCTGCACCCGCTTGTGCCTTGTTGCCTGACGGACGGCGGTCTTTACTATATGCAGTTTAGTGTATCCAGAAAATGCTATTACATAATTACCAAAGCAGTTGTTAATTGACTAACCAACCATGATCGTGCGTGGCCTTTAGCTAAAATAGCGTGGCCCTTCCGCGCTGCGCGTTCGTGCCTTAATTATTCTAGGTAGGCTATACCCAATTTGGTCTAAGACCACTACTGCCACGAGTTACAGTTATCGGGGCGCTTTCAAGACAACTTGGATGACCCGGGGCCTCTACTTTAAACCCAGCAGATCCCCTGTGACTAATCCTTTGACTGTGAAATAATGGTTCACGATCCAGATCACAAGGAGAATAATAAGTAGAGCTGTTGACCACACTTTAAAGGCCGGTGAGTCCATTAATTTCCCTAGCTCCACTGCGGCATTCGTATAGACACCCTGTTGTATCCGTGAGTAAACCTTGTCAAGGGCTCTGGCAGTATTTCAGACTTACCCAGGGGAAGACCAGAGACCAAGTGGCCAAGGTGAAGGAAATCTGTTGTCGGTGTCTTACGCGAGAGATCAAGGCATGGGATATACTAAGAATAGCAAAACACCACCAGAATGTGCCATATCCCCAGACAAGAAGACCAGCCAGTTCGCTAGCGAACCCAATGGGCTTAGCAGCCTCAGCCGTTAAGAAGGTTCCACGATCATAATCGGCGAAAGCGCCGCGCAACACCGCCTGTCCGAGAATCTGTAACGCAAAGCTGGCTTGACCGAATGGACCGCAAAGAATCATGTCCTGATAGATTTCTTCCACAGCGGGGAAGCTTTGGTCGAAGAGCCTTGTCATAAAGATATCTGTCAACGTGATTGCTAGCGTGAGCCCTAGCCCAACTTCAAGAAAAGAGACGATGATAACGGGAACCTGCAATCGGCTCCCTAGAGCTCCGTATCGACAGATAACACCTCCACCAGCGGCGGAGGTGAGTGTTGAGATCAGCGGGAGAAGCACTCCTGGTAGGACCGCCTTAACACCTGGTGACTGGATTTTCACAAAGACGTATGGAATTCCCATCACCACGACGACTGCCATTGCAGTATTGATCCACCATAGAACGTAGGCGACGATACCCCATGCTGCACCCCATTGCCGTACCAGTACTAGGGCAGTCATCTGGATGATTGTGGTAAGTATGATGGGGATGCTCGCTAGACAAGAAGTCTCTATAATGCTTGTTCTTAGCATATGAGCGACGTGACGACGGTAGAGAAGTATTCGGAGCGTGTAGAGGAATAACCCAATCACCAGCAAGACGATAGTGTATACCCAGACGATAACTGAGATTATTGGGAGGCCCCTAAACTGATAGTCCAGCTGGTGAAGGATCACAGCTAGGATGCCGGTCCCTTGAGGAATAAGAAACCATTGTGAAGAAAAATTCCATAATGCACGCGCGAATGACGATGTCGGTGGCCTAGTTGCCGTTGTGGCATGGCCTGAAGCTTGCCCACACCCACCCTTCTTTGCACATATGGTATTATTGCCGGCTTCACTGTGTTGGTTCCTATTCCTTGATCCTTGCATGGTGAGTTGTAGACAGCAGTGATTCCACCAAGCATCAATGGGAGGTCCAAAGTGGCAAGTCTGCAGAGAGCTTGGTTAGGTCACTGTCTGGTGCCCTGTCAGGACAGCCAATCGATTAAGCGAGTCTTATAGGGAGTTACTTTATACAACAAACGGCAGTAAGCGTTCTTTCTCTAGGTGTACAATGAACGATACATTAATTCTAGATGTGGGTCGGAACCAGACTATGTTGTCATTCATGGGGTGGCGACACGTCACCTTGACGGCATATTTTATTTTATTTTAATTTATCTTATTTTTTTTTTTCAACTATACCCAAAACTGTTATCTCTATCTGTTTAGTATTTTATCATTGAAAGTATATTATCATTTGACAGAGTTATATCGGGTGTGGAGGAACGAAGTCCTTCTCTCTACTAGCAAACTCGACTTTCATGCTTCTCGCCAGGTCCAGGAACTTGAGACTCGTTCTTCGGATATTTGAGGTACCTTGCATCTGGGGCCTGTCTAGCCGACTCTACGAAATTTGAATCTGTAGAAGTTTCGATTTATTCTAGGTGTACCTGAGAAAGGGCACATTGATACGCCACCATAACGCCACCAAACCTGCGCCGCTTGCTCATTTGATTGGTTACCGCTTTCTGGCCGAGCTTAAAACCATCGTCTATTTCAGGGACAAGGAATCGAGAGCTACATGCTACCCTGTAATGAACTGGAGAAGGACCGTCTTGGTTTTCTCCATACCATGTTCATGAAAGCGCTGCAGCCTGACTGACTAATTCACGTCGCCCATACCAACAACGGTCGCTTCTTAGATTTAGGGCGTGGGACCGGGATCTGGGCGATTGACACCGCACCCCTAAGTCAACATACATGATTGGCAAAACAGCGGACAGAGTGATGTCTGAATATCAAACGTGGCTTAGCACAGTCGACTTGGGTCTTAAGAGACTACCATCGTACCGCTCATCGCGATCTACCCATATGATCTGTGCCACATATCGCCCGTTTTTTCAATCTTGTCCCGCAAGTGTCATTCATAATAGATATGGTGGAGATTCTCAGAGTAAGCCGCCTGCGCAATTTCGCGATTGCGCGGTATTCTATTGCATTTTCTCGGTCACTTAAAAGGAGAAAAGATCGATTGGAGGAACGTCTGAAAGGCACGATGTGACACGATCCTGACTCATTGCAGTACAAGTCGCCCCAACGGCAAAAATGGCTCGAGTTGGCCTGAGTCGACCCGGCGTCAAAAGATGGGAAAACAACGAGGAGAGGTAGGTAGGCGAGGAGGCCATCTATATAGACCACGCACCCCGACCGCAGAATACGGAGTATCCTATCAATAACTCGTCCTGGTGGAGGGCCAAAGATCGGATTTGTATAATACGGCCTCAGTTATTAACTGTCTATACTCTCAATGCTGATGTCGTTGTGTAGATCTGTAAATGCCGGAAAAGGCTGTCCGATAGTGGAGAACTATGGTACGTATTCCAAAACAGCAACAGTGATTTGGTTTAAGCATATTGCGCATGATAAAACAAAAGAGAATACATGAATTAAATAGAACTATAATGTTAATCGTTGCTTTTAGAACTCCATCGAGTTATGAAAAGAACTCCCAAAACCTGAAGTGCAAGATCTTCCGTACTCCTTCCCATCATAATTAGCACTACACCAGGAACGCCAAATACCGCAAGGTACGAAAGGTTTTTCAGTGTTCCCAAGGTACGCGGTGATCTTGGAGCTTAATACCGGAGCCATCGGTAGACCTGACATCGACATCCATTGTCCGGATCACCCCAATTGGAGACTTGTTTCCATCGCGTGAAAGGCGCCCCTCGCCGGGATCATTCTGCGATACTGAAACGTTTGTTAGCGGGATAACACTGCCCTCCTCAATCTTTGAGTAGTTCGTTTCCGACATCATCCATGGCTTCGGCTTGGGCTTGGAGCGAGGCCCAGAATTGGAGTTTCCGCCCTGGTTAGAAGGACCGCTGATGGACTTGCCGCTGAGGCCGAGAGCGCTGGACAATCTGCTTCGGAGCCCAGACTCCATGGCTAGCTTCGATAGGCAGGGCACGCTGAAGATGAAGAAACCGCAAGTCATCTCGGCGCAGGCCCAAAATAGAAGTGGCCCAATGAAGTACATGCTGTCGGTTGACTTGGCGAAGGTGACGGTGTGGGCTAGGCGGAAGCAGGCTGCAATTGAGGCGCTGCACCAGAGTTAGAATTGCTTCGGCAGGTGGTTAAGATTCATTTGGGGATATGCTTGGGTTGAGCACTGACAGAATACCGACACCGAAAATGATTGAAATTCCCATCTTCTTCTGCCAGTTCATGTGGAGACTCCATATCATCTTCTGCGGCAGCAAGAACATGCATACGTCGGAGATGACTTGCACGCTCGCGGAGCAAAGCATTACGTTTGGGAGCGAGTAGCATTTACTCGGAAGGTAGAATTCCCAGATGGCTCGGTGCGGGCGACATTGCATATTGAGCAGGAGAATGCATAGGAGCCCCCACAGGCATTGAACGAATGACACAGCCATGCATCCCCACCAGAAGAAGCTCTTCGATCGGTTAACAGAGACAAATACCCGACACCAGTCCATCAAAATGGCCGTCTTAATCAGTGGAAGGGTTGCGGAGTAGCAACAGCCATAAACTAAGATGAGCTGATAGTACAAGTAGATTAGGTCCGATCACACGTTCGCACAACCGTAGAGAAACCTACATAGAGTGGCCGGATAAGGTCTCGGTTACGAAGGTCCCATGTGTGGACGTAATAGCCGGGAGTATAAATCATCCCATAGGCAGCGTACGCAGTACCCCAATAGGCTCCCTAGAGATGATTAGTACATGGGAAATGTGATTGTCTCGTGAGAAGAAGAAGACACACATATGCACCAATTGTCAAAACTAGGAAGGTGTTAGCCACGCTTTTTGGGTACGTGATTCATCTTACCATCTTCAATGCGCACTCTCCTGTCCAGCCAGATCCGGACGTACCAGCGTAGAAAGAGGCACAGAGTCGCGATGACCATACAAACCGTTGTGATACCCCAAGCATAGTCATTGTGGCGTGAAGGATTATCGAAATTGGGCGTAACCCCGGGTGGTGGTGCGAGAGCCGGCGCCGCGAGCAGGGCGTCGAGCTCTTCAGGGGACATTTTCACGTTCGTCGCCGCCAGAACAGAGACGGACAGGTCGTGTGAAAGTGGGCATGTCCATGTTGTTTAAGAAAGAGCAAAAGCTGCCCCGGACCTGTCAATTGGGAACCGACACTCGGGTAAGGTTTTGCCAAGCTTGTTGTAAAGCCCTCGATAAAATGAAGGCTGCTTCTCTAGCAAGCTGCAAGTTTCACAGACAAAGGCTTTCTTGGCTCCATACTCCGTACTTTGTTTCTCGAAGAGACAAGTCATGACCCACTAAGTAGCGGTACCCCCTATTGGGACCCGTCGTGCCGTTATCTGACAGCTCTTAGGGCAAAACCAGAAGATAACATGCCTGCACGCTAAGGGCCGGAAGGACGAATCCGTTCACTTTAGCTTCCTCTAACTTCCAACCAGCCATCAGTCGACCCACCTGTGTTAGCTCTCATAGGCTGCTATGTTGTCGCGGGACGACATGTCGCTACGCTAAGGCCTGCTCTCAATGTGGTGGATGGACCTGTACTCTGGATTCTGCGCCATTTGCCGCCAGTGGGTCCCACCGGTCGGGTCGCCCCTGTCCAAATTGTACAGACCGGTAGCGAACCTTTAAAGGGGCTCGATGTCTCGTTTAATCCAGATAGATGCGGTGCTCAGATCATCTAACGCCACGGTTGACGCGATCGTGGCCGGAAATGGCAGTAAAATACTTGGAATCCTCGCGATACATCTCGTAAAGTTAACAATTGAGTTACGAGTCCTCACCACTAGTGAGCGCCAATTAAAATCCATTGTTGCGCTAGGCTTTCACGAGACCAGGCCTGGCCAATAAATGCACACTACGGCATTTGCTCCGCATGGCGATGCCAGTCTAGATGTGGATATCTGACGATTAATCACACGCTTGGACTCAGATAGCCTTGTCATACAGATGCGAGGCAGCTGCTAAATGCTGCCATCCCCCGCCTGCAGGATTCAGCACCTCATACACTGCAACTTACACCATGTCTTCCAGTGAGTTTCCCAGGATGTCGCAGATGATCAGTCCAAATGAGGTAGAATCCAACGCATAACAATTGTACAGACGACTTCCCGTCCTCGTTACACCATGAGTACCCGCCAAGAGCGGATCTGCGCCAGATGATGGCTCAGCAGCCAATTCCTACGATCCCTCCCGGCACGATAGATCCAGATTCCATGGCTGGCGATGAGCCGGTGAAGCAGGCGCGCGCTGTTTTGGACCGCCTGAACGCTGCACTGGCGGACGACGATCCCATCGCCCTCGAGAGTTGTTTCTTTGCCGGTCAGGCATATTGGAAGGATCAGCTGGCGCTCACCTACCACCTACGCACGTTCAGCGGCCCTAACGTAATTGCGGCCAGCTTACTAGAAACGAAGAGCTTGAGGGAAGTTGAAGAGGGAATTGCTATCGATGGAGGCGCTGTCTTCCTCCCAGCCACGCCGACGCTTGTGAGCCGCTAATTGAAACGCAGAGAGTGCAGGTGCCTGGATGTTGTAGCTAACCATGATTCGTGAATGCAGCAATTCATCGACTGTGGGATCATTTTCCGAACTCGATCACCTGGCGCGACGTGCAAAGGGAAGGTGGTTCTACTTCCTGTCAAAGCCCGTCATGAGACAATTGAGTGGAAAATTTGGGTGCTAAGTACCTTCCTCGAGAGTTTGGACTTGCAGAAAGAGGACGAGGCATTGCTCCACTCTCCTGGAAGGCAGCTGGCTGGCCTTCCAATATTTGACACAGATGTCTTTATTATTGGAGGCGGAAACGCGTAAGTTATGTAAAGACACCAATCCCGACAGAGTTGACACTGTGTAGCGCTGTCACTGTGGCGGCACGTCTCAAAGCATTAGGTGTAGAGAGCGTCATGGCCGAGCGTAATCCCCGACCTGGCGATAACTGGGCTCTTCGCTATGATTGCATGCGGTTCCACATTCCAACATCATTCTGTGACTTGCCCTACATGTGTAAGCATCATCGGGCTAGCAAGAGTCGAGGAGAGCAAAAACTAACATCGAGTTCACAAAACTAGCTTATGAGGAGGAACTTCGAGCTCCACACCTCCTGACTAGAGATGAGCTGGCTTCGCAGGTCCAGCGCTATGTCGAAGCCTTTAATCTAAACATCATCACCTCCGCGCAGATCCTGTCAACCAGATATGACCCATCGGCCAAGCTTTGGGAGGTCCAGCTCAAGACCCCTGCCGGCCAACACACAGCCCACTCTAAACATCTCG
The DNA here is from genome assembly GCF_009193585.1 of Aspergillus caelatus. Lineage (NCBI taxonomy): Eukaryota > Fungi > Ascomycota > Eurotiomycetes > Eurotiales > Aspergillaceae > Aspergillus > Aspergillus caelatus. The sequence goes on from NW_022475482.1 coordinate 42,827, forward strand.
TGCTTGCGACCGGCATCTCGTCGCAGGAGCCCTATCTGCCAAAGGTGGCGGACGATAATCTATACCAAGGAACCACTCTCCATTCGGCTCAGTATCGGAATGCAAAGCAGTTAGCAGAGACGGGTGCCAAGGTGGGTGTTCTCCAAATCAGCTTGATCATACCACAGAATCATAGGCAGCGTTGCTAAGCGCAAAGTATTTCCCGTAGTCTGTTCTAGTAATTGGATCTGCCAACACTGCTTTCGACGTTCTGGAAGACTGCCATGCCGCCGGTCTCCGGACAACAATGGTCGTTCGATCACCAACTTACATTGTCCCAGTCGACTATCTCTGCGACAAGCACAGTCTCGGCGCATATGATATGGGTGTCGAGATAGCGGATCGACTTTTCCTGACACTACCGTCGTATGTAGACGCCCAGCTCGCTCGCGGCATAATGACGCAGTTCGCAACGCAGGAACCGCATCGCTACGACGCTCTCGCAGCCGCCGGCTTCCCGGTTATTGACAGTCGCAACCCGGACATGGCATTGATGCATAACTTGCTGGAGCGAGCGGGTGGGCACTACGTGGATGTAGGTGGTACCAAGCTGCTAGCGGACGGTAGAGCGAGTGTGAAAGCCGGAGTCGAGCCCATCGCCTACACACCGACTGGACTACGATTCTCGGACGGGAGCTCCGCCGATGCCGATGCAGTGGTGTGGTGCACAGGATTTGCCGACAAGAACGTGCGCGACACTGCCATCCGAATCTTGGGTGGACACTCGTCCAGTAATGAGACCGATAATGAACCTACGCACATGCTTGGCCCTCATGAAATCGCTGATCGTCTTGACGGGACGTGGGGTATTGATGCCGAGGGCGAGATACGTGGATTGTGGAGGCGTCAATCGCGCCTTGACAATCTCTGGGTCGCGGGTGGCTATACGCAACAGCACCGGTGGCACTCGCGGACAATAGCCCTGCAGATCAAGGCGTCATTGGAAGGTGTACTGCCTCCAGCATATAGGGACACGCCAAATCCTGTGCGAGAAAGTGCTCATAAATGTACTCTCCTGTAGATAGCGATATCATCGCCCGGTGGGGAAATATACGTGGTTAAATTGGAAACATTAGCAGTTGGGAACTGATCTTGGTGCCTTTTCCATCCATAACTAAACATAAATAACTCCTATTCTTTTTGGAACTCCCCTTGTGGGTTACTGGGTGAGCAGTCCTTTGTATTGAGGTGGATGTCCCAGACAAAGCGTAGAGCCTCAAAACCAGTCCCTGGAGAAATATCCGTCCAATTCCACTACTACATTGAACGAGTGCATGGAATAATTATAGCTCAAATTGCCATAGAACCTCGGCGACCAAATCATTATATATGATGCCTCCGACAATCCTCACACACTTGGAAATAACAACGACGGCACCGCAAAATCTATTTCCAATGGCGTGCCCCACACATTTCACAGCGGCAGGAATTCCACTTTATGCCGCACAGGTAGCAGAATTCGGCCTTGCAGTTGCATCTAAACATTGTGTCAGTCTTGCCGCAGGATGGAGTTCAGAGCTCAGGAGAGGAAACAAGTCATACGTCACGTGGTAGCAAGCTGTTGTCAGTTCAACCATTGCCCTGCATGAGGAACAACACTGCCATCCTTGGCTTGCAGAAAGTTCCAACATTTCCTGGAGAGCGGTGTCTTCTGGGCAATCATCACAATGAAAGGCATTTTTGCACATTGTCCAAGTTGAGGAGCCGCAGTACTCGCATTTTGCCTGGGCGGATGATATGTCACTCGGAATTATAAACCTGCCACAGACGGTGTTGCTGCAGTAGGTTCTGTTGGTTGTGGAAAATTCAATTTTTGCACTCTGGAACGCATCCTTTTCTTCTGTGGTCATTTGTTGGACTAAAAGGGAAAAGGGAATATGTTGACGGCAACATCTCGGCGGAAATAGTTGCTCATCCTTAGTGGCTCTCATGAAAAGGCTCCTAAGTCATTGGGTGCAGTAGAGGTCACCACAGTGCAATCGAATTATGTCGCTTGATTGAAAGTTCTCGAAGCAGGTACAACATGGTAGGTTTGGATGAGATAGCTTCCCCATCGCTTTTTTCTGGCGCTCTGCATATGTTTGCGACGGACCACCTTTGTCTTCACCAGAATCACGATCAAAATGGCCCTCTCCACTAAGGAGGTCCTTAGTTATGTGTACTTCATGAGACTGGCTATGCATAGTTCCAAGCGGAGGGTTCCGAAGCTCCGGATCATCGGCGCTGAGGGTTATTGCCAGATGTCTATCACGCTGGGCTTGCAACTCTCTCTGCGTGATGACTGCGATAGCTGGGCCGTCCGTATAAACAGCATGGCCAATACTATGGGCAAGCTTAAGGTCATTCGAAAAGCCAATGTGGGATTGCACCTCATTCCGAAACGCTGTCAGCGCCAGATCAATGTCTAAAGGCTCATCAGCTCGACCCTTTCCTTTTTGCTTTCCATCGGACAGATCGATCTCCTCCAGTTGGTGTAAAAGACCCACGACTTGATCATCTGTGTTTGCCTGGTTAGCTGGAGGCGGCGGAGTCTCGCGTTCGGCTGACATGCTTTGTTTCTGAGATAAGCAGAAAACCAATAACGAATATAATCGATGATTATGGGCCTGAGGGAAGTGCGGCGTGAAGGTTGGTCTCGAGGGGAGTATTATGGCGTTGCAATGCGCACTGGGGTCTATGTTTGAGAAGGAATACCGTACACCTTCTAGGGTAACGAGGCTGGTTGATCCCGTATGATCATTCACTCTAAGCCGAGCAGATTATTCAGCACTCGCTTTGTTATTGGATGTCTTGCTTGGGGTCCACGAGCTGGTGAATTCCACCCCATTTTTATCTGCTTATTGTTCTTGCCCATGACCCGATGACGAAACACTTTCATGAACCAAGGCGTCCTCGAGGTCATCATTAGTTCAGTATTCGGGGAGATATCCCTAACCAAGTGGTCATCTGCCGTACGTCTTACGTAGTAGATTTCGTATAAGCGTACCAGAGGCAAGTTCCCACTGGTGAGCATAATTCATAAATGTTGCTTGAGCTGTGCACATGTCCCCCTTTCAAAGGCAACCTTATATATCATATAGCACGTCGGGATACATCATATGAGACAACCATCCAGAAAAAGTTATAGTTGCCCACTCGGGAGAGAGTTCCGAACCGAGAAGCCGATCTTTATTCAAACCAGTCCGCCGAGATCATATACGATAGAGACCTCGACTTCGCGCACAATTTGAATAAAATAGGGCATAAGGCTGAGCTTAAGGAGATCAGGAATGCAATGCATGTTACTTTCAGCGGAGGTCACGGTTTCAGGAGCTTAGACAGACTATGTCAAAGGAGGCTGCACGGCTCGGGACAGCCTCCGATCATTGATAAGAAGCCGATGCCGAGCAGTGTCAGAACCCATGCAAGTCAGTAACAAATTAGAAATGAATTGCATGCATGGTACTCCTAATGGTAGACCCAACGAATGTACGTCTTTGTTTTTGCGATATGTACAATGTTATTAACCCGCTAGGAGCAACCCTGTCATTTACAACAACATACAATCTCACACAGAGCTTACAATTGGCTCTTGGACTCAGTATTACTTCCTCGCCATGTCTTGCAAAGCCCTCGCTCCGAATCTCCAAAAACAGGGTCGTACTTTGGCTTCGGAACAGACCACACTTTTTCAAAATCACCTCCGGTTGCAACAAAATCCCAGTCACCCCCGCTGTAAGCCCCCATCATAGTAAATCCGTCCAGTTTAATCTCGGACAAAGCGTTCTTATCCTCGGCCCTGATACCGTGGCCTGTTCCCGGTGACAAAAGAGCAAACTCAGCTTCCGGCTTAGTGTTGTGTGTCTTATGTGCCACGCCGGCTGGTATAATGAATACATCACCAGCTTCCGCCTCTAGTAGAACACCACCTTCCTCCCATGCGGAGCCGTGTGTATTCTCTTCCATGTCTGGTGAGGTGTCCGCCACACCAAATCGGATACTGGCAGTGCCAGAAAGAACGGCCATACCTTCGTGTGCTTGGGAATGGTAATGAGATACTTGGGTAGGATTGTAGCGGAATATCCAGTGTACGTTCCATTCATTCTTTGTAAACATATCCCACACATCGACAGGGTCGCAGTGCGAGTTATTCTGCTTGGCTAGGACATTCTTGTAGTGGAGTAGTGGTCTCGGTGAGTTGGGAATGAGATCCGTAGGAGACAGGTGATATTTCCTCACTTCAGCCATTCTGATTAATCGATTTGCCCTGCGAAATGCCGGTGGTATGTTCTATCTGAGACCGTCTTGGCTCGAGGCTTTCGGGATGTCTGAGAGTGGGAAGGGTGGGATCGTTTGGTGGGTTGTAGCGATTGATATAACTAGCAAGGTCGGTACCAGATCCGAATCGGAATCCTTACCCGTGTGGGGCAAGCTTTCCTGACTAACAGAATGGGGATAACTGGACGGTCTTTCCCCGCAAGAGTACGGACTGAGGGTAAGAGTGTGAATGGTCGTGGTCGTATCTGATGTGCACTGTGCGATGTCCGAACCGGGTCCCCACCGTATCTTTGTCGTAGCCATATACCTTGGCCAACTAGATCAGACATCTTTGATCTTGACACTGAGCACATACCATCGGCATCTCGTCTAGCGCCCTATAACAGTAACCCTACACCTTCGCCGGTAGGGGGTGGCGCGGGAAGCACATCGTTTATTGGGAACCATAATACTGTACAAAAGCCTAAAAAAAAAAAAAAATACTATACAGAACAAAGCAATGATTCAAAGGATACTCATTACTTTCCCCCCTTCGCCGCCTTTTGCACACGCCACCCCTCCCCATACCGTGTTGCCAACCACAAAAAACTCCCCGCGACCGCCAGGAAGCCGGCACTGATGGTCATAAACCATCCTACCCCAATCGCGTCAATGGCAGGAAGACACGAAGCGGTTCCCACGGCGCCCGCCGCGTTGCGAACCATGTAGCTGCCCGCAACGGCCAGTGCGCTCTTGCCCGTGCCCTCCATCACGTCGACGCAATAGACGTTCAGGCTAACAAATGCCGCCACATGACACACGCTCTGGATGTACAGCGCGATCACCACCAGGGGGATGCCGCCAACAGCCTCCTGCACCGCCCAGCCGTAAACCAGCGCACACACCGGCATGGCGATCCCCACCGCTGCCACCACAGTATTCAGCCGGTCCTCCGGCACGCGTCGCCCGCGTCGCCGCATGTACCGTCGCACGACCCAGTCCGACAGTTGCCCGCCGCAGAGCGTCCCCGTAAGGTATCCGGCACATGGCGCCAAGTAGAAGAGGGCCGCCTGGAGGGGGGAGTTCAGATGGAAGAGCGGGTTGAGCACCTGGCGGATCGGCGTCAGGATCGAGAACTGATTCCAGTGCAGGGAAGCGACGCTCATGCCGTTGATGAGCAAGCTCCGAGACGAGAATAGAAGCGTGAATATCTCCGATGGATTCATGAGGCGGATGAATTGCACTACTTTCCCGGAGCGGGACAAGCCTGTGAAGAGTTGAGTCTTCTTCTCGTGGATTGTCTCCGGTAGGAACACGGCCAGTAGCAGCACGGAGAGGGCCGCCATGCCGGTTTGTGCCCAGAAGATCACCCGCCACACGGTGTAGGTCACGACCACTCCACCCAGCAGCGGAGCCAGGCCGGGTGCTACCGTTGTGCTCACCATCAACCATCCCAGTGCGCGACCGCGGGCGGTAGGCGGGTAAATATCCCCGATGACCACGGCGCCGACGACCTGGATGGCTGTCACCTGCGGCGCGGTGAGGAAACGCAGGATAAAGTAAGCTGGGAGGTTCGGTGCCAAACCGGTGCCCAGGCTAAACGCAGCCAAGAGTGCATTTGCGGTGAGCAGGATGGGCCGGCGACCAAAGGTGTTGGCGACGGGGGCATATAGCATGGGCCCCGTCATCTGGCAGAGAACCATCAAGGCATTGGACAAGGCGACCGTGCTGTCGGTGGTATGAAAGGTGGCTCCCACCTCTGGGATGGCCGTTACGACAGCGGTCGAACTGAGTGTAGTCTGGAACAACGACCAGACGAGGACTATGGTGATAACCACCTTGCGACCGGGCGAGAACCGATTGTAGATGTCATGACTGTCTACGGATTCTTGGATGTTCGGCGTGATGGATTTCTCCTCGGTCGAATGAGGTTCAGTCGAGGAAGAACAATCACTTTCGTGCACCGCCATGGCAACTTACGGTGTGAACGGCGATGCAGGAACAAGAAGAAAAGATAAATACAGGTGCCCAATACGAAGCAGCCGGAGGGAAACGTACTCTTGGCAATCAATAGGATGACGACAACACAATCTTACGGTCTGGATAAAGCAGCATTGCAGTCACCCCTTTTATGCTGCTCGGAGACGCAGATGTACGTTGTGCATTGCGTGTTCTGGAAAGCGTCCCTAGGCGTTTCAGGATGCCAAGCCTGCAAACATTTTCTACTCTTTGAATATTGGAAGATCAGTCGTAGTTCACTGCAAGGGGTGAGTCAAACTGAAGCCTATGAATACCAAGCTAGAAGGGCCGGCGGGGGTGATTTCTATAGGAAGGGTAGGGATTAGCTTCGATTACACGTCTTTCTGAAACTAGAAGGAGTGCACTCTCGATATGCTATGCGAAATGGATACATTAGATATTGATGGAAGCTGCATGCCACATGAAGCCAAGGAAGCAGGGCATTACGTGTCTTGCAGGGTCAAGATTTAGGGGATCCCCAGATCGGGTAGGGGCAGGTTTCATACTGTAGATCAATGAGTCAGGCCGATCGATTGGCCTATGCTATAGTAGGATCCGACATCTGTGCCAAGAGGTATCACTGCCCCTCCCAAGCCCTATCTTGGTTTGTATACAGCAGGCAAGATGTGTGGAAGGGAAACGGTAGACAAACAACGCCCAGAGGGATCAGCATAATCTTCCCACACCCTACCTACCACAGCGAGTCCCCAACCAGTATGATGCGGTCTCCCTGGATGCCGATGGTATTGTCATGGTTATCTCATTTTGACCGACCAGGTAGATAAGATAAATAGCAGGCTCCAACCCCGTGGCTCAACACTATCCATTTCTTCACATCATATGAAGTATTCTTCAAATCACGGATACTAGATCTATTCCTCCAGATCCCTCTCATTGCCCAAAATGACAATAACCCAACCCCAGCTCTCAAATCGTTACCAAATTCGCCCGCTCACACTCTCCCATCTAACATGGACCAAAGCCCTCCTCGTCCAAGCCAACACGTCCCCCTCCTCTATCTGGCCAACCCTTCAACCAGGTAACCAGACTGCGCTTGCCTACCGCCAGTTCCATGCAATGGACTCTCTTGTACGCCATCTGATAAACTCAGGCATATCCTTCGGAGTCTTCGACACAGAATATCAATTTCGATTTCCCTCCTCCGCTGAAACAGGCGGACAGCTGTATTGGGATGAAACGGACTTAAAGGCGACAACGGAGCAGCTCCTCGAGCAGATGGACTTCCCGCTCGTCTCCATTGCGCTGAGCTATGATGCCACCGACCCGCCGGATGAGGCCAAACTGCAAGATTACTACGACAGTCTCCCAGTTGCCCGAGATATGTTCAGTCACCTAGAGTCTCTGATCCCTCCCTCTGCTCGGGCTGGCTACGCCAGTGCTGGATGCGGGAAACTACGTCGGGGCAAAGTACTGATGGCGCGATCGCTCGCGACTCGGGGTGATTATGAGCGGCGCGGGATCATGAAGGGTACGGCGTGGTGGTTGATGAGGGAGGCAAAGAGGTGGGGTTACGAAGTGATCGAGATTCGAACCGGGAGTGCCGCTGTTCGGCGGGTTTGGGAGAATCCTCCCGAGCCGTTTCGGGCGACTGTCATGGCGGAATTCGTGGTTGGAGAATATGAGGTTGTTGATGCAGAGGGAAGGAAGAGGAGGCCATTTCAGGGGATTAATGCAGAGAGGTGTCGACTTCGGATTGATTTGTGATATTCTTTCTTTTCTGCCTGTATACAATGTTTGCCTCAGCGTTCAGGGTGATTTGCTAGATAGTTTTGCGTATGACCACCGTAAGGTAGTGCACCTATGAGTGGAATAAAATGAACTTGAGTTTGAATCCGTCAATTATTGCCCTGTCCGTATGACGAATTATCGCCCGATAATGCTCAATCTTCCTGAGCCCGACTCGGCATATGTATATCTGCAAGGGATTCGCTATACCTTCCTGGCCAATTCTAGAACATCCCCTGCCCTATAAGAGTCGCATCCTACTCCTTAAACTAGTATATGAACTATTACACTGAGATTTATTGCCAGTAATAAGGACCATATCAACCGAGATAAGTGTAATTACGATTATTAGGCTGGAACTAATGTAAGCAGGCCAACTAGCTGTCGGGAATGATCTACCTGACTACTAACAAAATTCCTTATGACGGAGTAAAGTGGATCCTCTCAACCAAGCATATAATTTCTGAGAAACTATAATAATCATCTGGTTCAGTCTTTTTTTTTTTTTTTTTTTTTTTTTTAGTCTTAGATTCTACCTGTACAATATAAGAACCCTAGAAGATATCTATTTCTTTACCACGCTCTAAGGTACTAGCAGAGGAGCCTTAGCAACGCAGAACAATTGCTCAAGATTGAGTATGATTTATATAGACTATTTAACACCTTGGTTAGAGCTGAACTACACAAAATTTCCACTCTAAGCTATTTGAGTGGCGGGACTTCTAACGTCGTCACGATCTGCGCGAGGCCCACCCAGATTCAACTAGTGTCTACTACTCTTCCACATCTGGCAATTCCATGTCCATCGAATTCCAAACACCAATCACGGTAGCCAGGACCCTCGGTATACGTATTCTCTAGTGGGGTGAACTGAGAACTCAGGGATAAAATATGGTGGCGTCATCAGCCACGCATGCAAGCGGGCATATCATGGGGAACGGATGTACATACCGGAATCCACACCTAATGACAACCCTATGCAATAACCCTATCATTTTGCATATTTATTGCTGGCCACAAGACTTCTTATATGCGGTTGATGCCTTGGCAGTAGTTGCATCATCACCGTCGAAGGACTTTCGACCAGAGTCGGTGGAGAAACTAAAACATGTGGATGCATTTATCTAGATTTTCCGCCTAAACTACGTCTAGAACATACATAATCGGGCTCAAAAGCACCACACGTAGGAAGTTACGTGTCTTACGTGTCTTATTTATGAGATAGATAACTCTGAACGCTTGGCATTCTTCGACGATTATCGGGGTCCTACGGATTAATGTTTAATAATTTAAAACATTCGTAAGGGTCCTTCCCGCGCGGGCCACGGGCCACTTCAACCTAAATTCAAAACCAAAAACAAGGAATCTTCTCGTTCGGGCTTTGCAAACGTGGCTCATTCCAAGGTACGGAGTAGAAGCGCATCGTATTCTTCTCATATAATAGGTTACCTTACTTTCGGAACGCCAATCCCTTGTAGTTTCACGGCATAATTGAATTGACCAAGCCATTTGTCATCATCGAAAGGGGTAACGCTGTCTTTGATATTCTACTCCGCTGCAAGGTAGGAAACGCTATCCTTACTAGGTGTTTCACCTATAAGGGTCATGATCCTTTAGGCAAGTGCTATCTCCCGCCACATGACGACTCTTCTATATTCGAAAGCTCTGAAATACTTTGTTGGTGAGCTTCACTGTTATTATCCCATAGTATAAGATCAAAATGAATTCCCCAGCCCAGCAACTAGTAGATAACTTTACCGGCTCAAGGTCAGCGGAAGACCCGAGTGGCCAAAACACCGTATTCTGTAACACTAAAGGCAAAACCGTGGCCCTACTCCACTTATAGCTTATGTCTAACAAGCTTTCATTCAGTAATCCAATGAGGGTTTAGATACGAACGGATAAATATAGTATATTTATAATCATCTGGATCAATTCCCAATGTGTAAAGGATAGAGGCCAGGAGAGGTGTACGGGACGCTTCGGGCCTACCTCACCTAATGTTGATTTTAGTTCATATACCGACGCTTAGCTCGCATAGGCTTGAATGCAGCCATGAAAAAGCGAGATTTGAAAACAATATAACACTGATAAGGAAACATCGTGGGCTCTATACCAGCACTGAGCAGAGAGAATCCGGTGTAATCCATTCAACCCGGAAGGGAAGGAAGAAAACCCAAAATAACACAAGGGAGGAAAAAGTCAAGAAAGTTAGAAATAAAAACAGGTAAGACCAGCAAGAAGAAAGGACATAAGGCAGTACAGAGTAGTACCCGGGTAACATTTTCAGAGACACCAAAAATCACTCTCCAACCTTGTTGGGAAAAGATAATCACAAACTTTGTACTATCCCTGGCCATTCCAGTACATCTGCTAACCAATGAGCATATTCATCAATGCCACGGGATTTGCTTGGGATTAATCAAGCAATCACTATTAACAGAAAGATAGTTCTGCGCCCTTATTTCCGTCATAGTCCCAATTCTAGCGAGGAAGCAAACAGTTCTTCCGGTCATTGGAAGACGGCCATCATCCATGTAACGATCACTAATTGGATGCGCCAATTAGCTGACTTTACGAGGGCACCTATTGCAAATCAGACTGCATACACGAGAATAGCAAAAATGACACTGAGGCAAATCGATCCCCGGAGTTACCCTTATTCGCTAGGTTAGAGATCCAGGAAAAAGGAGAAGTATGAGTACGCGTGGCACTACTCCAATCATTTAATTGCTATCATACCAGGTAGGCCCTGTATCAGTAAGCTGAACTGGTGACTGTGACTGGCCAGCATATCAAAGTTACTGTAATCACATGAGTGCACATCTGGACTGGTCCCAGTTAAAAGGAAACGTAACTTGAGGCTGGGAGGAAAATGAGACTGTGACGTATATCCCTTGGATGGTTATATATCGGAGACTTATGCTCTATGTAGCCAACCAGAGGACATTATACTAAGATCAAAGGGACAATGTTATGGAACTAATTGTCTATCAGACACAAGAGGTCTTCCAACAAAAGATCCTCCAATTGTACATATGTTCAGAAATCGCCATTGTGGAATGGCTGCCAGGTGTACGACCATGTATCAGCCGCAATGATGCGATTTCCACGGAACTCAGGTAGTTACACTTAGCACATTATATGATAGCAGGGTTTCCTCAAGTCATCAGACCGATGAACCTCCTATATATCACGTCATCGTTCACGCGGCTTTCACGAAGAATGGATAAACAACCCAATGGAAAGGATATGTGGAGTAATTTCTTGAATTACGGCACCAAGGACACATGTGTTGCTTGACGAAGACGATAGCTCTAGCCGAAAGACTTTATGTACAACAACTTTCAATGCCTCCGTCATCCCCAATTCCACTATCTAGTCGACACAGCATCTTTCTAAGATCCGCCACCATACAGCGTCGCTCGAGGTATGCTTCCTTGTTTTCCCGCTGATGATAAATTTGAATGAGATACTAATCCTCGTCCGCGGGCTGAATGCAGCAGAGTCACTGGGAATAGGGCTCGGCATAGCAGGTGCCATTCTGCTGATATGCTGCGTGTGTTGGATGAATCCCGTGGTACCGACACTGGCGCGACAGATGGAGCGGCGAAGGAGACGTTCCAGGAGGCCTTCTGTGTCACGACCTCCCCTGATACTATCTGTGCCTTCTCCAAATCCTCAGTTCCCGCGGTATCTCGAACCTGTTGTTGGTGTCAGACCTACAAAGGCCCATGTGCCAGCTAAGAGAAGCGTAGGCGTAGGTAGTGCACCTACATAGTGCCATCATGTTGCCTTTTTTGATCATTGTTTAGAATAGTTTTGATCCTAAGGAGCTTTCATGACGTGGGCACTTTGTGAAGGGGCGTAATCAGTCAAATAATGTATGAAGCGGAGATATTTATAGCGACCGAAGCAAAGATTCATAGAGAGCACGAGTCTGCCATGCTTAATACGTATAATCAACGCGCGCATAGTGTGTGGTGCCTAGAATTTACGTCAGGATTCTGCCTTCGGTAAGCCTATAGTTAGGCTACGTAGACTCACCCTGGAATACAGCTCGGAAAATGATCTCATTTGCAAAGAGCAGTTGCATCGTGAAATCTAACACTTGGTAACAGCCTCTTCCGTCCAAAATCGGAAACAGACTGGGGGCTCTTCTACGTGGTGCTTCTAAATCAATGGTCATGTTACCCACCTTGTAGCATTCTAATTACCTCGATCAGCAATTCTCGTCAGGATATCCGACATAAACCATACCTCGAGTGCAAACTTTAGGTAGGCTCTCCCCTTCGCGGGAAGGGCTCCATGCCCAGAGAATTATTGTCAGCTTTGCTTCTCCCGATGGATCACAGTAAGCTACTAACGGGAATTAACGGGGATTCCAAAGGCTGGTCAACAGATACTTCGTTGCCCTGGCTCAGATAAAGTTAGTCTGTCTCCGAGTTAGGTTGTAAGAAAACTGTAAATCACCAGAAACATACTGCCACGACGAACCACTGCATAGCCCTGTGAGATCGTTCACCAGTGAAAGGATGGCGCACACTATAGAATCAATGTTCAACTTACCCATTTCAGGAAAGCTCACGAATGGGAAGACTTACCTTGGGTATCCACAATCGGGATTGTATTTCAAATGGGCCTCTTGACCGTAACACCGCGTTAGCTTTCTTGCCGTAACGGTCTGATTGCTCATTCCCCAGCTTAGAGCCCCTAGGGTCACTGATGCCCAGCTAATGCAGTATCAATCAACATAGTTCAGATAATATATACATCTCGCGGTACACTTACGCATCAGGAGGTTGAGTGATTTCAGCTAGACGCTCAAACTCGTCCTTCACTCGCTTGAATAGGTAGCTACTTTGGCCAAATCCACTAACCATCACAATTCCGGCCAATCGAGGACGGTAGCCCCGCCGGTTGAAGAGGGTTGTAATTTGGGCGCGAATGATACTGAGCACCCTAATGATAGTGGGTTCGAACGTATGCGTGACGTCGCGTCCAGTGATGATCAGACAGTTTTCCTCTGTGCCATCTATTTGGGCTCCATACAACTCTGGTGGAACTAATGAGATTTAGTCAACTTGTGTACGGAGTGCGGTCCTCGGTTAAAAAGCCATACGCCAAAAGTTCCACCTAGCGTCCCGATTCCCAGTAAAGTGTTGCTTGATCTAGTGCATTCAGTGAGGGCTAACACAAGCTTCGATGTTTCTGACATACCTCGACATCAAAACGACGACGCATCTTGTTGAGATTATTAGTGTTCTGTCGAGTATAATGCGGGCTTCAAACTTACATCTTCCAAACACCTCTCTAGCTGTTCGCTCCTACGACCGTTGTAGTATCTCCCCAAGCTATCTTTTAGAAAGGCTTCAAATGCGCGGTTCAGAAAGATCGATCCACAAGCTTCCCCAGCGCCAGGGATGCTCTCGACTAACTCCAAAGGATCTATTTTCTTGACACGGTAGGTGATTAAGTCCACCGTCCCTCCACCAGCGTCGCAGATGACATAGTGATCGCCTGGGCGAACCGACTTTACCGTGTGTGCTTGACTCAAGGTATAAACCGCTGCAGCCTGCGGCTCTGCAATTAGTTCAATCTTGGCCTGTTGTCCAAAAGCTCTCCTGGCGCACTGCTTTGTAGCATTTTTCGCGGAATCAGTCCAGATCGCTTACCAACAATTTATATACAGTGTACAGCAGACCGCTTGGAGAATGTGCGATATCATTGGATATGATGCTGATATTCTTTCGGACGCAATCATTACCATGAGAAAATTGGAACACCATGTGCATCAGGACGAAAGTAGTGCACCTCAGTTGAGCATGCTACTGAGTCTCATAAGATCCTTGTCATATAGCAAAGGGCTATACCGATCGAGTGTAGCCATAATCATATTTCTTTCTTTTGAGCCATGGGCCTTTACACCACGGAATATCTCAGCCAGCATTGAACCAGATGAGAATGTGGCCTTCAAAAGAATATTCCAATGGTTACTGTCGAACATCGAAATAGACCATCCATCAGATCAAGGTATCACCACCTCGACTCAGTTTGCGGGCGAAATGTAACCATGGCTATGAATATTAGATTCCGCGGCTCATTTAAAGGATGCAGAGGAATGGCGACTCCAGACAGCTCTTTACATAGCGCGTTCAAAGTCTGCCTCTGATGGTAGGGATCTTACGAAACAACGAATCTTGCGTGAGCTGTGTCAACTTTTCGTGACCCGCGATAGTTCCTCTGAAATGCGAAGTGTTCTCTCTGGCCTCATTGACAGTGGTATTAATTTAGTAGGCTTTCTGCAGGAACGGCAAAGTATCTATTACTTTGTACGGCTAAAGGGCCGCTATGATCCTGGGATTATGGAGCTTCATGAGCCTCAGCAGGCTGAGTGGCCTCTTCACCAAGGAAGTAACTCTGAAGTAATGGTTTGTATATACCCGTCCTTAGTAAAGCTTCTAGTTTCACCACCATTTACCTTCCATGTATCCAAAGGTAGGGCACTTTGCCGTCCTACTCCTGATGGGGAGGAATTACTCTATGGTCCCCCAACAAGAAGACCACCTATTCTTCCTGACTTGATCCACATGTAGAGCTTCCCTTGAAAGTACATCTTGTCGATCTACCAGTATAGAGCCTGAGCCGTAGCCTGTTTCTCGAGAAGCCCTGCCCGCGCCTTAACCTTATAACCGAACCCGTCCCTGGCCAACACTAGGTCTAGTAATTCCTGGGAAGTCCTTGCGACATAGGTAATAATACGGTCCTCGGGAATAAGCTTATTAGAGGATATAGCAGTATGAGCATAACGGTTTTCAGCCACCGGGCCTTTCTTTGCTTTTCGTGACGAGAGAGTCCGAGCGAGGCTGTGCTAATCTCAGCCTCGTGTGTGTTTGCCAGCTGGCACGGCTGATTATCCTCCACTTAACAACCAGGATTAACTACCCCGCAATGCCGCCTTCAGAATGGCCTCTGAACATATAACAAGGTGGGTGATTCTTGCAGTAATTCACGTCATCTAGTTTACTGAAAATGGACCCATTATCGATCGTCGGTGCAGTCGGGTCGATACTGGGAATCATTGACCTGGCGACCCGAAGCATCAAGGCCTTGACCGACTTACAAGGCCGCTATACGAGTATCGGTCTCAGAGCAAGAGTCCTAATAGGGCAATTATCGACTCTAAATGCAGCCCTTGGCCAGATCAAACAAATCCTCGATCTTCTTGGTCCAGGAAGCCCGATCGGAGAAGATTCACAAATTTCGGTCGACATTGCGACTTCACTCAGCTGCTGTGAGGCAATTCTGTCGGTTCTGGATCAACGACTGTCTCGGATGCAGCAAGGCCATCTCACGATGCGGGAAAAGACCGGCATTTTGTGGCATGAGAAAGAAACTACTGATTTCCAATCCCTGTTGAACAACCAGGTCAATGCGTTGAATCTTCTTCTAACCGCGCTTCAGTGGTAGGTTGCGACCGTTGAAGAACATGGCCATATCATTAATCCCTGTCTAGCAAGTCTATCATTGAACAGAGCCTATTCCTGCAGAGGTCAGAGAGTCGGGTGGTGTTCGACCGCATTAAAGATGATACCTCGTCCTTACTCTGGTTAAGAGACTCGGACTCGGAGACGACCAAGAAAAGCACCGTTGCAGAAGACTTAAGCTTAATAGAAACAAGATTTGCCTTCGACTCAGACCTCTTCAGTTCGAGGGTTTATTGCTCGGCAGCCAGATCCACCATGGTACATGCGCTGAAAGGAACCACAGTAAAGCCTTCAAATGAAGAGGGTAGTATCGTGCCTGACGATAATGCCACGGAGGGAGCATTCTCCATTCTGAGCAATGAAGAAGCCATCAGCATTTGGGAACCTATGGAATACAGACCAGATCAGGAACACCCCACCCACAGTATCAATGCAGGGCGAGCATGGGGTCTGATAAAAGGACTAAGCCGGCCCCGCACTGCTCCCAGCTTGGTCTCAAACATGTTGCCTACCAGAAGACGAAGCCGGGCTACAAATTCTCTTACTGTGAGACAAGCAAAAACAAGTAGTCAGTGGCTCTCCTCAATAGCTCTGCGGGGCCTATGGGGGCGAGAAGCATCACCCGATCCTTGTGCTGGAAATAACTCTTTAGAAGCGACTCATGTGGCAACTATCCCCCAAAGAGTCCTCTTTCTCGGATCTTCCAAAACCGGGAAGTCTACGGCAATGAATGTGTTGAACCTTCTCGCCGGGTGTCCCTCGGATGTTTCTCAGCTATTTCCGTCTAGACTTACTATCCTTGAGTCAATCAACGACCAATTGCGCCAGATCCTTGATGATGGAGAAGGATTCGCTTGTGCCGGAGGCAGTGGTGATGGGGAATACGCAGCAATGTGCAGTGTCTCCGATTATGTCACTCAGCTGCTAGAAACGATGCATAAGATGTCTATCCAGCGACGACAGGCCACAATGGCCGACATAGGTACACATCTGAGAGCTATATGGACGTATGTACAGGAATCTGGCTTGCGATATATTGCCAGACTTGGGAGACTAGATGATGAAGCTGAATAGTATGTCTTTTCGTCCCTCAATCGCCATCGGCATAGCTTAAGCCAACTAATCAAACAGTTTTTTAAACTCAATCGAACGCATCACGGATCAAGATTATATGCCCAGCTTAGAGGATACAATGTGGTGTTACACAAAATCTACAGGAATCACCATGGCGCGGTATACCAACGGGCCGTCTGAGGTGATATTCTGTGATGCCTCAGGGAGTCTTATGGAAAGAAGAAACTGGTACCTCGTATTTGGTGCAGCAACAAAGGTCCTGTACTTTGTAGATGCAGGATCGTACGACCAGCTTTTAACGGAAGATAATACCATAAACCGTCTAATAGATGATTTGACGCTGTTCCAGCTCATATGCTCATATGAAGCGCTCAGTCATGTGGAGATAGTTCTGTTTATTCATAAGATGGATAAGCTAGAACGCAAGCTAAGGACAAGGCCGTTTCCTTGGAGAGGCTTTGAACAGTGGGGAACGTTTAGTGGAGACCCCCAGTCAGTTGACGATGTCAGGGATTATCTCTATAACGCCTTCTCGACCATTGCGCAAGAGTCTAGCCGCTCTATCTCGGTCACATTCACCAGCTTGAAGAAACCTGAAGAATTTGGCAAGACGGTCTTGTCATATGCCTCGTCCCTCGTTACCATGGTGTGATGCCATGTCTATTGGATTCCTCCCAGAGTCTTGTACCAGATGGATTCAACTTTGGGCTATTCACTGGCGCGGCTGGGGTCTCTACACCACTTTACCAGCACCCGCTTGGAGAATTTTCGAATTTCTTTCACGGTATAGATATTAATGCTGCATTTACCAGACCACTGAATTTTCTAACATTCACATATGTAGTCATACTAGTCAGTAATCGAAGAAAATATATATTAATGAAAAGTATAACTTAACCGCCAAAGTAATATAAGAGTCATCGGACTGTCCATGCCTGATCTTATTAGAACATGACGGTATCAATCAGGTGCACAACTACCCTAAATGCAGTTATTATCTACCTACGTCTTTTGCATAACCTCCGAAATGTGGACAAATAGACCGGAGAATAATCATAGCGTTAGTACAACCGTCATTTGGCCATATAAAGCCAATCTGCAATGCCGACCAAAACACATGCCCCATATATTTTTCATGGCAATGACAGCAAGGAAAAACAAAACAAAGAGAAGAACGGGAGAGGGGGGGCAGAGAGAGAGAGAGAGAGAGACTCCACCCACCCTTACTTAGGGTTTGATTCGGGAAGTGGATCCATCCACACCGTCGCGGCCTTTTGCTGGCGTGGCAAGAAAAAATTTCACCAAAAAGAAATGACCGACGCAGGGATCGAACCTGCAATCTCTTGATTCGTAGTCAAGCGCCTTGCCATTGGGCCAGCCGGCCTTGTTGATTACTCTTTTTCTTTACTGCCTATATAACCCACAGCTAAACTATTTCCGACTGGGGAGATATGCCCAACAAGGTGGAAGATTCTGCTTGCCCTGGTTGAATAGCTGTACCTGCTCAATATGCAAATTTATTTCTTGAAGTTGTACAAAAGTAAATAATAGTATCTTGAATTATATCTATATTCGTTGTAAAAAGACGTGGAGATAGTAATCATTGTCTTGAATTGAAGGTTTTGTTAGACCAGTTCAGAAACTCGACAGAGAGTCGGTAAGCGTTTATATATTCGCGGATCACATCACTGCTACAAGTACGCATTGGTACATTTTACCATTTTATAAGCACTCTTTCTCCTTCCTATTGATTCAACAGCACTATACCTTTATTTTATTTCCCTCACAGTATTCGTTAGATACAGATATATCATTTAATCCAAGGGTTGGGATCTTAGTTTCACGCTATTCTAGTCTCATACTATTCTGTCAATCGTTAACTGCCCCACCAGGCTGTTCTTCGCCCGCGATAAACATACCCATTGGTATACCGATGATGATACGATAAAGAGATGAACTGCAATGGCATGCTAATGTGTAACTGACCAAACCACCTAACCCGCGAAGAGCCACCACAATGGGTACTGTTCGCAATGATTACCATTCCTCAACATTCACTGCAAGGCAATCAAAACAGCGGCTGATGGCCATGCTTCTCCGCCAATAGCTGTGCCGAAGCAGCCACCGCCGCATTGCAACCGCTTGAAATCGCGCCCGCGATAACCTTGTATGGAGTGATGCAGTCACCCGCTGCAAACACACCGCGCACACTGGTCTGGTGCATCGGCGGCGCGGCATTAATATCGCCCATTGGGGTAAGCTCCAGACCAAGTTGACTGGCAAGCGGACCCTTGACAGTCGTGTTGGGGCTATGGACCAGGAAGGTCTCTTCCTTAGTCGTGCCATCCGCGAGCTCTAGGTAAACCAAGGAGCGGGTATGAGTGAGCTTCTGGATTGGGGTATTGTTAACCGTAATGCGGGACTTGTCCTTGTCGGTTAGGGTCGATACAATCTGAGCCCCGAGTTCCTCCGCTCCATTCGTGTAGATGGTCACCTTTCGGGCGAGCTGAGCGGCCGATTCTGTCTGATGCATGGCCATGGGCACATTACCAGCGGATTGGATGGCGAGGACGCCGGCACTGTCTGTATAGCGGTCTTCGTACCCCTTGCAGAAGAGGCAGTGGTAGCTGAATAGTGTTAGCTAGGTTCAACACAAAAGACAGTGGATTCATAATAAAGAGACATACATTCTCTGACCCCACGCTTCTGCGTATCCGGGAATGTCAGGGAAGACGTTTTCCGAACCGGTAGTAAGAATCAGCTTTCTCCCTTTCCAGACCTTGTTGTTGGCATCGACAAGTTGAAAAAGTCCGTCGCTGGTCTTCTCTGCTGTCTTCAGATCCACGTCTTCGATCTTAATAGTGTCATAATGGTAGAGAACTTCATCGCGGGCCTCAGCGCGGAATTCAGCTGGATTTCTGTGGTCCCAGGTTGGAATCATGTGCATGTGAGAGACATTTGCGTTGCGATAGCTTTTATTGTCGAATACAACGGCTGTATGGAGTTGACGGGCCAGCGTGAGGGCTGCAGTGAGACCGGCTGGACCACCGCCTGCAATCAGGACATCTACTACTGAGTCCATAGTGTTAGGAAATCAAAAAGGTGCTGGTTACGCTTTTTGGGATAATCATTGGAGAGCAGAGTTAAAAGTCAGAAGTGGGATGAGGAGGAGGAGGAGGAGGAGGAGGAGGAGGAGGAGGAGGAGGA